>NC_049995.1:7302083-7327159 GCF_000003815.2 Branchiostoma floridae
TTTGCATCGTCATCATTTCTATCACATGTCTGTATTCTGTACCTTCTTGTGTGAGGACTATCCGACTATTGCCTACCCCTGTGTCAGGGTCCCCAGCAGCATTATGATTTAAAAAATGGATATAACTACTTCTTACATAAGTTTTTCAACACTACGACAGTGACTAAGTATATTAAGGACATACAGTTACATTAACTGTACTTTGTTAGGATATACAGTAGGTTGAATAGCAGATCTTGTCTAACAGCACATCAGGGCCAGAGGAAACACTTAAAAAAAATACATTAGGCTAGGAAGGGCATGAGGGAAAGAGGAAAAGTTTCTCAGTTACTTAGTACAAATTCATCTGAAATTCGATAACATATGTCACGCAAATTTTGTACAGTGTGCAATTTATGATAAGTTAGGGCAGGAAATTAAGGGGAAAGTCTATCTCCAGTCCCTTTAATGTCCTGGTCAATGTTGAGAGAACACCCAGTGCATGTGTAAGATAGGCCCTCTCATTTCAATCACATATAAGGTTACATGAATACTTAGAACTGTAGTCCACATAGGGATCGTCTTTTCCAGAATGGATGCATTGTTTTAGAATCGCCTAATCGGGTTAAATGCCTTTCCTAAGAGTACTATAATGTCAGTTTCAAACCCTGTACACTACTCACTACATATATGACTGCAATTAAGAATTAAGGAGAGATCAAGACAGCAGAAAATTATTCCCAATAATTCATTCCACTTCCTACTAACAAACACGAAGCACCGCTACTGTCTGTTATAAAGCCATGTGTAGAAAATGTAGTAGCACACACCTACATTACAAAAAAAAACCAAAGCACTGTACAAATTTATCCCAACTACTATACTAGCATATCTGGGTGTAGGGCGGCTGGGTGATGGATCAGTCTGTCCCCAGTTAGTCCATCGGGTTACAGTTGTTAAGCAATACTCCCTGAGTATGAGACCTGACACATTTACAGACCATATTACTTGCTCATTCGACCAAAGTTTGGAAGGAAATTTAACATCAATATATATAATACATTATACAAAAGTAAAAAATTGTTGCTGACTGAGTTGAGTTTATTGTGATACCCATTAGCTCATTGAGCTAATCTTCCAGGGCTCAGTAAAAACACACACAGTATATACATTGTACAGGTAAATGGACAGATATCATACACTCAAAACAGATACAAATACATATATGTACATTAAGTCAAGAAGGTCAGAGGGTTATATACAATAGAAATAACTGAAATTTAACCTTAAAGTTACAAGATTCACCAGTCCTGAATTTCAGTCAGTAACTGTTTCTTTTTGGTCAGTCAGTAATAATTGATAACACAGTGATCAAAAGGTAGTTACAGTCAAACCTGTCTATAGCAGCCACTCAAGGACTGGAGAAGTATGGCCACTATGGACAGGTTGCCACTATGCCAAAAAGGATAATCAATTGACCGCGAGCAATAAGCTACACATGATTTCAGTACCCCCTGACCTTTCTCACCAAGAAACATTATCTCAATCGTCTCAAATTCAACTGACCCTGCCGAAACCAAATCTATTAGAATGATTGATATTGTCATGCGCAATGTGGGTAGAATGCGAACATTAAGGCTTGCGCTCTAACGTTCAAGGCATGCATACCTTCCGCTACTGCCTAAATGACTCTGTCGGGAACTCCAAATCCTAGCAAACTACGATTCTACTTTGTAAGCTCGGCGCAGGGTGGCAAATGGCCGCTGTTTGTATGGTCACAATGGGCTGTGTTTCTGTATCTACTGTACTGGAAGTCGTGTGGCTGTGGCCGCGTTGGACAGGTGACCGCTGTAGACTATTGGCCAGGTGGCCGAAATGCAAAGGTGGCCACTAATACAGGTTTGACTGTAGAAGATCAATTAGCAAGGCAATATAATGTCGATAAAGTCTGTATAATGTAATGTAATTTCCTTGGGCTGATTTCTTCGTTGTCACTGATGAAGTATGTAATATCTTTACTATTCAGAGTGCCATTATGGTGAAGAATATTCCCTAGGAATATCCTGCTACCAGATTGGACCAGAAGAGGCTAGTTATCACGATGCAAAAATATACTGTGCTGCTAACGGTGGCATCATGGTGACTCTATCATCTGCAGATGAAGTGGTGAGTAATAATTAGGAGTAATCAAGTTATATCAATTAACGCAATATTGTTGGACCATGTTGGGTAACAAAATGTTTCCTTTTTGGATTTTTTCAGACCGACTAAAAAAGTAAAGATAATTTTCTTAATAGGCCTGGGGTAAAAATACATAGCTTAAATATAACCAAAGAAAAAACAGCATGCGGAGTTTCATGGCGTGCTTTATACAATTAATCCTTCCTTTGATTTGATTTGTTACACATGTTATGAATAAAAGGTTTCGTTTTAAAGAAATTATGTTTATGTGAGTTTGCATAGCAATATTTACAGATTCGTGATAGCAAAACCTGTATTATCTTTTGGTGACCTATTTTTTGGGAAAAGGTAACAAAATATGGACAGGCAAACTCGAGAAGTACCAAATACAATTGGTATGGCCTAACTTAATGATATCCATGATTTAAACTCTCATGTTACCTGTTATTAGCTCACGGGCAAAAATATGCAACAAACTTATTATTCTTATTTATAAATGCTTCAAGTATGAAAATCTTATTACTCTCTTTTTCTCAGTTACAAATGTCACAAGGTTGGATAAAACATTGAAAAAAATAATCATGAAAAAAAATCAATCATGAAAAAAACATTTGATTTATAAAATGTCAATTTATAGCAATCAATCATGAAAAAAATCAATATTGAAAAAAAACATTGGATTTATAAAATGTCTTAGCAGCCAGGCCAAGTAGTAGTCCTGGACAAAGAATTACAATTTCCCAGTAGATGCAAAAGATTTTCAAAGCATAAATATTTTGTTTTGCATTAATTTTTGCCTTATGTGTCAAATAAATTTGAAACTGGATATGATTTTGGAAACGGTCAGACGTTTCAGACAGCCATCCGGTGTCTTTTGTCGGTGACTGGCATATCTAATTACCACGTCTTACCTTCATCAACGTTTTTTTGTCTTCTGTTAGGGATTTGCGATGGACAATTTTGGAGGTAACACATTCTTTGTGAATGCACACTGGTCAACAGCACAGAATGCCTGGCTTTTGGACGACGGGACACCTGCCAGCCAACTCGACCCGCTGTAAGGCTTAGAATCTACCTAATATTTAGTTTAGCCGATCGCTACTTCCCCTCAGCCAATGAAAAGCTCCCATTTTCACATAGTGTGGTACTATGAAAAAAATGGTGAGGCCATTTCATGCAAATGGCGAAAGTGTGGTGATATTGATTTCAAAATGTTGAAATATCTAAATGTTGAGCTGTTTCTGAGGGTAAACGTGAAAAGATACTGAGATGAAATTTGTATGATCTGAAGAATTAAAAAAAAAATTCTACATCAAGAAATATGTCCACAGTTTACATCATATTCTGCTCTCTGCATGTATGTTCAAAAAGTTTAACCTACTTCTATTCATCTAGGAGAGTAAAAACAACAATCCACGAGTTAACTATACTAAAATGATACAAAGCTAATAGAATAGTCCACATCTTCTGGTTCATTGTACATGTGTCGGTGTAGGAACAGGTCATGTTTCTTATGCAAGGTTTGTCAAAACTCCTTGGTTTGTCGAGTAGAAATTTAACTGTTGCATTAAAATGTTCAACGTATGGAAACTCTTCTTTGATCGATAAATCTGGGAAGCACAGTTCTCCCCTTGTGAATATATAGCCGGTGCTAGGACCGGTACAAGCGCCCCGGTATATATTCCTTTCCCGGCATATTTCCCTTACCCCTCGTATTCCCGAATAAAAATCGCGACTCCAACCCCCCAAAAAACAACTTTCGCCAAGGCCCTAGAGACACCGACGAAGGAGGCTAGTGAATATACAGTATAATAATACACTGTCAGTTATTCTATAGAACAAAGTATGTCTTATCTGGACTTCGCTACATGTACTGTACATCTTGTTGACACACAATACATCACAGTGACTCTAACTTGCTCTTTAGAAATCCGCCTGACGGTTCCTCTACCGAGAAATGCCTGGTGATGATGAATGGACTACTCACTGCTGCATCTTGTGACGATGCATATCAATTCATCTGCGAAAACACCGGGAGTATGTTGTGTTTGTTTGTTTGTTTGTTTGTTTATTTGTTTATTCTGTATTTAACCATGGTTAAAGCATATCGCCTGACGGCGTTTTTCAAAGCCCCCTGGGGGGAGAACCGCGAACATAAGTCATACATAAAATTCAACAAAACCAAATTAATTTCAATAACATAACCATACATAAAGTTCTATTAAACCAAACTTCTTAAGTAACAACATAAATATTGTACAAAATCAGATTTAACTTAGATAACATAAAATCATACTGCCAAACGAGTGAATTAAAATTTTAACCTTAACATGAGATGAAACAGGAAACATAACAAATTTAAAATCAGGATTGAATTTACATATCAATGTTAAGTGCATAAAGAATTTGGTGTCTTTTAGAAAGTCAAATCACCCTCATGCGATTTGCAATTTCAATGCTCTAGTGCGCGTTTTTTGTTTTAGAAAGAAATTAAAGTATGATGTCAATTTATCTATAAATATATAGATGCGATTTATGTAATTTTCTTAATTGCCGTGATTGTTTAAATAATGAATCTTGAGGAGGAAACTGTAAGTCTCCTTCCTAATAGTATCAATTTCAGCAGGCAATGGATTCAATAATGTTTTGTTGCAAATTCATGCCCATGGGGCTAATTGCAAATGAACAAAAATCAAATACATGAAATGATTAAATGTGGTCTAAATACAGGGGAATAAGCTAAACTCAAAACATGCAAATTTTAACATGAAAAAAGTGGCTGAGTGTACGTACGGTACAGAATTGTGTTCTAAACCTATGCTACTATTAAGGGGTTTGGCTTCTTTGAAGACAGTTGAAAATGATAAAATCACATATATTCTATAATAGATTGATTCAATGATCTTAGTAGGAAGAGTATCTTCTTTTTTTTAAAGAAATTGAATGGAAAGCCTGGCGTGATTTCAGACACTCTTTCGAAGATAGGATATAGGATAATTCTTTTGCACAACCAGGATGTATTTGCTTACGTTTCGGTGTGTATTACACACCTTCCTTCTGATCTGACTGGAGTTCTGCTTCTCGCCTCTATATGTAGCCGATTTAGGCGGCGCTTTTGCGGCTTTTGGGATAGTGTCATTGCCGCAAAAGTGCCACATACATCGGCTACATACAGAGGCGAGAAGCAGAACTCCACTCAAAAGCTCTGAGGAAGGTGTCTGATAGACACCAAAACGTAAGCAAGTAAGTACATCTTGGTTGTGTAAACATTCTCCTATATTCTACCAACCTGATTTTCGGACTCTTTTGAATAGTCAGACAATCATTCGAATAGTCTGTTAAATAGATAAAACACTGATTGCTGTGCCTAGCGTGTTTACTGTTGATAAAATTGTAGCGCCAGGAGCAGAGGACGAAGACGACGAGGCAGCACGAGACGAAGGATTTGACATCTGTGACGAACCCATGGATATCGAGTGTCGTAACGTACGCACGGGAGACGTACTGGAGAATGGAGAAACCTCAGATGGCCTTAGCTGTACCTTAGAGCATGGTGCTCAATGTTCATATGAGTGAGTACTAAACATACACATCTAAGTTCTTTGATATGATCTGTTATGCAGTGTTCAAGTATACATTCTGTTAATTTTCATAATATCCTTCCTTATTACAGTGTGGCGGCATTTTATGCTAAGTTTACTAACAGGATACAATCAATCCCTGTCATATTACCTGCAGCTGTGAAAATTATGAAGTACGGTACCGATGTTGCCACGTCATGCCGCAAT
This sequence comes from Branchiostoma floridae, assembly GCF_000003815.2. Classification (NCBI taxonomy): domain Eukaryota; kingdom Metazoa; phylum Chordata; class Leptocardii; order Amphioxiformes; family Branchiostomatidae; genus Branchiostoma; species Branchiostoma floridae. The sequence continues at coordinate 7,308,032 of NC_049995.1, forward strand.
GTACAACAACAGTAGCACCCACAACTGCAGCACCACCCACCACAACTGCTGCACCACCCACAACTACTGCAGCACCACCCACCACAACTGCAGCACCACCCACCACAACTGCTGCACCACCCACAACTACTGCTGCACCACCCACAACGACTGCAGCACCACCCACCACTACTGCAGCACCACCCACCACTACTGCAGCACCACCCACCACTACTGCAGCACCACCCACAACAATATGTGAACCTCAGTTGGTTTGGTCTCCCTGGATAGATCTGCACTGTCCTCCAACAAGTTGGTCCTTCAAATATACTAATTCTACATTCATGCATAAATGTGTTCTAAACCAAACGTAGCTTAGGATATATTTAGTTTACGATGTATCACACAGCATATATGTAACCTTTAAGCGCTTAGTTTTGACTGGCAGTTGTATTCTCAAACTTTTCTTGGAGCTATGTCACAGCATTTGGGCGGTGTCAGAGGCTGCCTAAAGTGTGTCCCAAGTATGGTGATAACCAACATTAACCATTTTGTATGGGTCGACCGTTGACAAAGCGCATGAAAATTTCAACATCTCATCTGAACAATGAAAACAGAACATCGAGTAGTCTTGCAATTTTTTTGCACAGGCATCCTCTAATTTATAAACAGGTAAAAGATTGATTCATGTAATTAAACAATAAATTGATAAATGAAAGCAATTAAAGATCGCACATTCAGGCTCTGAACAGTCTGTCCTGACACATTTAAGGTTTAACTTATCAAACAGCATTTTACAGTTACTGTAGTAATTATATAATAATTGTTTAATGTATGACTTCTGCCACAATCTTTAAAAAGTGCGTCTTACATTGTATGAACCCTCCTTCTTTTCAGGCCCATAGTCAGAAACACAACAGTAATTTTTCCAGATCTTATGAACTTAATAATGTCTTGATCTGATGTGGCTGCTTGGTTATAAGGTACATGTGTCAACGCTATTTTTTTTTACTATACAGTATGTCAGGATGACGTGGAAGATTCCCTTGGATTATCCTGCTATCACCTTCCACCAGAAGAATTCACATATCCACAAGCAAAAATATACTGTGAGATGATCGATGGTGGCACTGTGGTGATTCTGGACAGTCCGGATGAAGCGGTGAGCACAAAAATATAATTACATCGTATGTCAAATAGCAATTACTCAAGCAGCTGATTTTTTTGGAAACGGTCAGACGTTTCAGGTAACATCCGAAACACTGATGAGATCAAACCGTCATCGACGTACTATATATAATACAGCAAACCAGATAATTATGTTAATATCAACATTTCAAAATTCTTGAGACATTAACAAAAATTGTTGACATGACATGCATTGCATAACATGCAAGACAAGCATGTGTATGAACATGCACAATTCTTGCAGAGTTCATGAAGAACATCTTACAACAGCACAGTGTACCAGTAAATGCTGCTCATGGTTGTGCAAAATTGATTGAAAATATTTCTTGAAATGAAAAACTTTTAAAGTTGCTTTCTCTTGTAGGTATATGTAATGGAACTATTTGATGGTGAGGTATTCTTTGTGAACGCACACTGGTCAACAGACGAGGAGAAATGGCTCTTGGATGATGGGACACCTGCTTTCGAGGGGTACCCGATGTAAGATTTCAATTCTGTCAAATTGTTTAAATCTAGTAGCTGTGTTCGAGAAGAAAAAGAATGTGAAGAAAATTGAGATGACATTTACATGCATAATGTGTTAATGGTCTTATAAAAAAAAATGATCTTGTAGCTCTCCCTGCGCCCATTAACAAAAGTCACATGTAAAAGAAGCCAGATTGACCATATTTTGCTCATCAGAAGTGAATACCATTGGGGTCGACTGGCGTAACGGCAGGATTTTTAGTCACAGAGGTCCTGGGTTTGAATCTGTTGTTATGCTGCCGACCTTATTCCCTTGGGGAAGGCACTTTATACAACTTTCCTCACTTCACTCAGGTGTAAATAGCCTAACTTCAGGTAGGAGTGTCCCTCGGATAGGGCGTTAAATGGAGGTTTCAAGTAAAGAACCAAACAATGGTATCAAAAAGACTAGGAAACCTTTCCAGTGTGAGTAGATCAATTGAATCTGTCCAGCTATGCAGCTTGTGCTCTTCTGTAAGAACCTGGTGTGTTAAGCCACAAGGCGATTTATCTGCTATGCCATATATATACATACCGTCAAGTATTCTTATTGAGTGAGTCACAATCACCACCTTTTGGTAATAACTTAAATCAACAGAAAAGGATTTGAATTAATTTATTTCTTTTAAACCTTACAATATCGATTTTTAAAGAGTTATGTTCATTTTTTTCTTCAGAGATGTGCCTCCAGGTTCCTCCGATACGCCATGCCTCCTAAGTATGAATGGAGTACTTACTCCAGCCACTTGTGACGAGGCAAGGAATTTCCTTTGTGAACTACCAGGAAGTATGTTGTATTGATATTTTCAAATGTTTTGCGATTTGTGCAGAAACATTGTTGTCATTTTCTGATTGCATGCATAAATATTGGGAGGAATATTGTACAGTGATGTTTATCTCCATTTTGCCTATGAGAGTGCATTATAATTTTACGACTGCACGCATTTCAAAATAGATGAGAATGCCTTGAAACACTTCTTCTCACAAGCAGTAGCTGTTGCGTATAATTAGTTTGTTGGTGAAATTGCAGCACCGGGTCCAGAGGATGAAGACGATGAGACAGCACGAGATGAAGGATATGACATCTGTGAAAATCCCATAGATATTCAGTGTCAAAACCTGATCACCGGTGAAATACTGGAGAATGGAGATGTGGGGTCAGATGGCCTTGTGTGCACCTTAGAGGATGGTGCTCAATGTGACAACAAGTAAGTCTTCATCATCAGTATCAATGGACACAATCATCATTCTCATTGAAATATCATGTTTTACCATAATAGTATCTATTGCATCGCTAACATCATAAATGAGCTCATTTGGAAAACATACCGGCTTCATTTTTCGAACCTTCATTGTTTTGTAGCAATGCGTTGTACCTTGAAAAACCATTAAACCAAGAAATAGTCACTGACGACCTCTTTGAATGTGTACCTTCAGCTGTGACAACTATCAAGTCAGATACGAATGTTCGTATCCAATGCCAGAATGTACAACACCGGCACCACCCACAACTACTGCAGCACCTCCCACAACAACTGCAGCACCACCCACAACAACTGCAGCACCACACACAACTACTGCAGCACCACCCACAACGACTGCAGCACCACCAACAACGACTGCAGCACCACCCACAACTACTGCAGCACCACCCACAACTACTGCAGCACCACCCACAACGACTGCAGCACCAACAACAACGACTGCAGCACCACCCACAACGACTGCAGCACCACCCACAACGACTGCAGCACCACCCACAACTACTGCAGCACCACCCACAACTACTGCAGCACCACCCACAACGACTGCAGCACCACCCACAACTACTGCAGCACCACCCACAACGACTGCAGCACCACCCACAACTACTGCTGCACCACCCACAACGACTGCAGCACCACCCACCACTACTGCAGCACCACCCACCACTACTGCAGCACCACCCACAACAATATGTGAACCTCAGTTGGTTTGGTCTCCCTGGATAGATCTGCACTGTCCTCCAACAAGTTGGTCCTTTAAATATACTAATTCTACATTCATGCATAAATGTGTTCTAAACCAAACCAAACGTAGGTTAGGATATATTTAGTTTACGATGTAACATTACAGCATATATGTAACCTTAGCGCTTAGATTTGACTGCCAGTTGTATTCTCAAACTTTTCTTGGAGATATGTCACAGCATTTGGGCGGTGTCAGAGGCTGCCTAAAGTTTGTCCCAAGTATGGCCATAACCGAGAATATCCGGATATTGGGAGTCCGTTAAAGACGTTTTTAATCTTGAAAATGTCTGCCGCATCTTAATTAGTTTTCCATTAGTACAGTAAAAACTTACTTATGTATGCATATATACATGTATGCATATGGGCCTAGGAAAAATACGTTTTTTGTTTACGGTTACCCAATTTCCACTACCTGAAATCCTACCAACATTAACCATTTTGTGTGGGTCGACCGTAGACAAAGCGCATGAAATGTTCAATATCTCATCTGAACAATGAAAACAGAACATCGAGTAGTCTTGCAATTTTTTGTACAGGCATTTTCTAATTTATAAACAATTAAAAGATTGATACATGTAATTAAACAATAAATAGATATATGAATGTAATTAAAGATCGCACATTCAGGCTTTGAACAGTTGGTGTAGGAACACCACGTGTTCTCACACATTTAAGGCTTAACTTGTCAAACAGTATTTTACAGTTACTGTAGCTATTATATAATATTAATTGTTTTGTATGACTTCTGCCAAAATCCTGAAAAGGGCGTCTTACATTGTATGAACCCTCCTTCTTTTCAGGGCCATGGTCAGAGACACAACAGTAATTTTGCCAGGTCTTATGAATCTAATATTGTCTTGATCTGATGTGGCTGCTTGGTTATAAAGTACTACTTTTTTTTACTATAAAGCATGTCCGTATGACTTGGAACATTCCCTTGGATTATCCTGCTATCAGCTTCCACCAGAAGAATTCACATATCCACAAGCAAAGATATACTGTGAGATGATTGCTGGTGGCACCGTGGTGATTCTGGACAGTCCGGATGAAGCGGTGAGCAGAATGATATAATTACATCGTATGTCAAATAGCAATTACTCAAGCAACTGTTTTTTTTGGAAACAATCAGACGTTTCAGATAACATCCGAAACACTGATGAGATCAAACCGTCATCGACGTACTATAATACTACAAACCAGATAATTATGTTAATATCAAATTTTAAAATTCTTGAGACATTAACAAAAATTGTTGACGTGTATGAACATGCACAATTCTTGCAGAGTTCATGAAGAACATCTTACAACAGCACAGTGTACCAGTAAATGCTGCTCATGGTTGTGCAAAATTGATTGAAAATATTTCTTGAAATGAAAAACTTTTAAAGTTGCTTTCTCTTGTAGGTATATGTAATGGAACTATTTGATGGTGAGGTATTCTTTGTGAACGCACACTGGTCAACAGACGAGGAGAAATGGCTCTTGGATGATGGGACACCTGCTTTCGAGGGGTACCCGATGTAAGATTTCAATTCTGTCAAATGGTTTAAATCTAGTAGCTGTGTTCGAGAAGAAAAAGAATGTGAAGAAAATTGAGATGACATGCGCATACATGGCATAACATTCTTGTCCTGCAAGATAAGAATGTTGTGCCATACATAAGGTGTTAATGGTCTTATGTAAAAAAAATGATCTTGTAGCTCTCCCTGCGCCCATAAACAAAAGACACATGTAAAAGAAGCCAGATTGGCCATATTTTGTTCATGAGAAGTGAATACCATTGGGGTCGACTGGCGTAACGGCAGGATTTTTAGTCCCAGAGGTCCTGAGTTTGTATCTGTTGTTGTGCTGCCGACCTTATTCCCTTGGGAAAGGCACTTCATACAATTTTCCTCACTTCACTCAGGTGTAAATACTCATAAAAACGATTCGGATAAAACATTTATCCGAATAAAAAAAATTCTATCCGATCCAAAATTGCGTTCACACTCGTCTTCGACAATCCGATTAGTGCGCCCTCGGTCTTATCCGAATGAAACATGAGGTTGAGGTCAAAGGGTAGCGTCATTTCTTACAGCTCAAAAAGGCGGGAATCCACCAACTTTTGATGCTGATTTTCCTCTGGAGAATGTTCTGTAGTCGTAGAAGGGAACGCAATCGACGGTCTTTGATCGCGAGAAGGTTTCACCGACAAGGCCTTCTGCATATTGGGATAGCTGTAGTACAGCTCAAATGTACGCCACCAGAGCGGCAGACAGAACGATCTGGAAGCGGGAGCGAAGCCATGATTGGTGGAACAACGTGTGCTTTGAACATTTTCAGAGTCGGATTGGCAGAAAAACTTCTAATTGAGCAAACTCACCTTTGATAAGTTGCATCCTATCCACTTAAAGTGAATCCTATCCACTTGCACGTTCACACTGCCGAATCGTTCGAATCGAGACTCCCCGCGGCGCAGTTTTATCCACTTCACGGAGTTCTATCTACCTCCCCGAGGTGGATCGCGAGGGATTCGAATCGATTAAATCCAAGTGATTTGGGAGCGTTCATACTCCTAAGTTTTATTCGGATCGGGTAGTTTTATTCGGATAACATGTTTTATTCGAATCGTTTTTCTGAGTGTGAATGGGGTCTAACTTCAGGTAGGAGTGTCCCTCGGATAGGGCGTTTAACGGAGGTTCCATGTAAAGAACCAAACAATGGTGTCAAAAAGACTAGGAAACCTTTCCAGTGTGAGTAGATCAATTGAATCTGTCCAGCTATGCAGCTTGTGCTCTTCTGTACAAACCTGGTGTGTTAAGACACAAGGCGATTTATCTGCTATGCCATATATATACATACCATCAAGTATTCTTATTGAGTGAGTCACAATCACCACCTTTTGACAATAACTTAAATCAACAGAAAAGGGGTTGAATTAATTTATTTCTTTTAAACCTTACAATATCGATTTTTAAAGAGTTATGTTCATTTTGTTCTTCAGAGATGTGCCTCCAGGTTCCTCCGATACGCCATGCCTCCTAAGTATGAATGGAGTACTTACTCCAGCCACTTGTGACGAGGCAAGGAACTTCCTTTGTGAAATACCAGGAAGTATGTTTTATTCATATTTTCATATGTTTTGCGATTTGTGCCGAAACATTGTTGTCATGTTCTGAATGCATGCATAAATATTGGGAGGAATATTATACAGTGATGTTTATCTCCATTTTGCCTATGAGAGTGCATTATAATTTTACGACTGCACGCATTTCAGAATAGATGAGAATGCTGTGAAACACTTCTTCTCACAAGCAGTAGCTGTTGCGTATAATTAGTTTGTTGGTGAAATTACAGCACCAGGTCCAGAGGATGAAGACGATGAGACAGCACGAGATGAAGGATATGACATCTGTGAAAATCCCATAGATATTGAGTGTGAAAACCAAAACACCGGTGAAATACTGGAGAATGGACAGGAGGGGTCAGATGGTCTTGTGTGCAGCTTAGAGAATGGTGCTCAATGTGACTACAAGTAAGTCTTATGTAATATTAATCTATCGACTCACCGGTGCTCATGGAAACAATATGTTTTAGGCCAGTAACTGTAGCGTTACTAAAACATAATCAATTTTAGCTAATTTGGAAAAGAGATCCACTTTATTTCGTTCCTTTATTACTATACCCTTTTATACATAGGCTAGACTTTGAAGGCTCGAACAATATACACATATAAAAGAACATAGTATTACACAATCATAAACATGAAATAAAAAGATAACAAACTAGAAAGGCCGACATTTGATTGAGAGCAAATACAGCATATTTCAGCCATCTCCCTCCCCATGCAACAATAGACTATTTCAAAATCACCCATTTGAAAAATCACTTTTACTAATGATGGTTTAACCCAAAAATGAATCTTACAAAATTCCCCCATCAAGAATGGACTCCAGTGCACCCTATGTGAATTTGCACAATAGACCAGTCCAGAAATACTCCCACTGAAACCTTGGCTCTTTGAATAAGAAACCAAATCCAAAATTGAATTTAGCAAAAAAGGTCCCAGTGCATGAAAAGGTATAATAGACCAGTCTAAAAACACTTCCACTAAAAATTGAATTTTGAATCATCACCTGTCCAAAACTGAATTTGAAAAAAATCCCCCTTCCGTGTGCAAAAATGGACTCTTCCATGTAAAGTAGAGCAGTCCAAAATTACATCCGCTAAAATAGGACTTTGACATAATCTCTGAAGTCCAAAAAATGGATTTTTGAATAAGCCCCCCCTCCATGCAAGAATGGACTCTTCCAGCACACCCATGTGAAATTGCAAATTAGACCAGCCCAAAAATAACCCTACTGAAAGACTTTGACAAACTAGAAGTCACCAAAGTCCAAAATATGAATTTAAAAAATCCCCCCTCCGTGCGAGAATAGACTCTTCCAGCACACCTTCTGTAAAATTGCAAAATAAACCTGTCCAAAAATACACCCACTGAAAGACTTTTGATGAATGATGAATTTTACAAAAAATGAACCCCTCCGTGTAAGAATGGACTCGTCCAGATAACACCGGGCTCGCTGATTGGCTGCCACCCCCCCCCCCCCTTTAGGATATAGATTCAGGCTAAGTGATTGGTTACATATCTAATTAGATTAAATAGACATATATGCCAGTAGGTGCAATCTGCAGCTGGGGGTCTGGAAAATGACAAAAAATCCCCAAATATATCATTTTGACGTAGTCTATGACAAAAATTATACATGTGTCATTTGAATAAATATCTAGTGCACCCTTTTACCAAAATTTAGGTCATTTAATTTGGTTTTAAAACCAGAGCACAAGAGCCAAAAGTGTGCGTTTTTGGTCATAAAATGGCCAAACGTTTTTGGTCATAAAATGGCCAAATAATCGCAAAATTAAGCATTTTGTTGTACTGTATACCTCAAGTGTTAATGAATCCATGTGCGCATATGTCTAGGGCACTCCTATACTAAAGGTCATCCGGTTCTAAAACCAAGGTACAGGAGCCAAAAGTGTCCTTTTTTGGTCAAAAAATGACCCAAAAATCGCAAAAATAAGCAACTCGTTATACTGTACACCAAAAGTGATATTAAATTTATATGGGGGAATCATCAAGGCACATCTGTGCCAAATTTCAGCTCATTCGGTTATAATACCAGGGTACAGGGGGCCCAAATATACAGTTTTGGTCTTAAGATGACCAAAAAAACTTAATAAAATCATTTTAAAGGCATATATGAAAAAAAAAATTTCAATTCATTCGGTTCAGGAACAACGGAGATACCGTGTTCTGAAGATTTGACAGGAGAAAGAAAGAAAGAAAGAAGAAACATTACGAATACAATATATTTCACCATACCTATGGTATGGCTGAAATATAACTATCAAAATGATTAAACAAATGGTGAAGTTTAAGATATTGGACAGAGATTTAGGATTTGGTAGTAGGGTATTCCATAAATGATATCAGGGTAGAAGATTGCATTTAAACTTTGCTATTCGAAGTTTGTGTTTAGCTTAGGTTTAAAACTGTAGGAGCTGAATAATCTACTTGAATATGTGTAAGTTGAGTGTACAAAGATGGAACTGTAAATGTTTGGGGGCTCATGACTGACGAGAGTTAATGTGCTGATGACAAATCTTTCTCTTACCATGGGCCAACCCCAATCTACAATGTGCCTATTAGACCTGTTATCTAACAGCTTGTTTCCAATTCGCATTTTAATAACAATCTGCAGGCTTTAATCTGTTTGGAGCTTTCAAGTCTTTGACTCAGACATGTTTCCTATAGTTGGTAGACAGTACTTTTCTACTGTATGATAAGAAAATTGCGCATATAGCTACCATACAGAGGACGTTTTCCATGCATGCCTTCTCAAAAGGGCTAGATTATTTGACAACAATATGCTTGACATGCAAATGTCATGTTAATAACTCATCCATATGCAGACCAAGAAAACTCTATTTCATCTGTTGAATACTTTCTGTTCCAATATCCAAATTCAGCGAGGTCAAAGGTCGAAGAGACAGTTCTAAATAAACATTAGTTCTAATTTGTTTTCTGACTTTGAATTACCCGTTGTAAGTAGTAACAATTACTGACGATCTGTTTAAATTTTCCCTACAGCTGTGACAACTATCAAGTAAGATGGTTATGTTCCTATCCAATGCCACAATGTACAACAACTGCACCACCAACCACAGCACCACCACCCACAACTACTGCAGCACCACCACCCACAACTACTGCAGCACCACCACCCACAACTACTGCAGCCCCACCACCCACAACTACTGCAGCACCACCACCCACAACAACTGCAGCACCACCACCCACAACTACTGCAGCACCACCACCCACAACTACTGCAGCACCACCACCCACAACTACTGCACCACCACCACCCACAACTACTGCACCACCACCACCCACAACTACTGCACCACCACCACCCACAACTACTGCACCACCACCACCCACAACTACTGCACCACCACCACCCACAACTACTGCAGCACCACCACCCACAACTACTGCAGCACCACCACCCACAACAACTGCAGCACCACCACCCACAACTACTGCAGCACCACCACCCACAACTACTGCAGCACCACCACCCACAACAACTGCAGCTCCACCCACAACAGGACCACCCCCAACCACAATATGTGAACCTGTATGCTTATGGACCGAGTGGATAGACACACACTGCCCCCCAACAGGTAACCACCTTTTTATGTTTGTAAGGCCACACCAATTTAATTTCTTGGTTCTCGGATTTTTCCAGAATAATATTGGGCGGTCGGTCGAAAAAAAGATTGCAAAAAGTCTGTGGTGAACTTATATAACACAAAAAACAAGGTAAGTAGTCAAGTATATTTTCATGACTTGATTTATCTAATGAATCTCTTCGTTTGATTTTATACCACTGTTCTGACCATGTGACTGCAAATAAGCGCTCTGATTGGTTTATCAGCAGCTTGTGACCCTGGAACGGGGTTTTTTAAAGATCTGCAATAGCAAAACCTATTTTTTTCTTGGGACTAATTTTTTTTTCGACATCGGAAAAAATGTGTCGGGAAATCCGAGAACCAAGAAATTAAATTGGTGTTGCCTAATAGGGTTATGTAAGAGAATTCATTTTCTATCGTACTTTCATAAATGATTTTTGTCTTTGTTTCAACGCTAGTTATGTCATCACAAGTTTAACAAAACAAAGTCAATATGGCGGGATTCTTTGTTCCCTACAAAATCTCAGATTGATTGGCAGAAATTTGAAACTTGCGGTTCTGCAAAGCTTGTTGTACAACACTATCCCTTAAACATTATAAGTTCCTTTCGGTATATACCAAGTTGTCAACTTAGTTGATACGAAGTTATCTAATGGCAGTGTAATAACTAAAGATAGTCTGCTTTCAGTAACTCAGATTTAAGTGGGTATTGATTACTGGTTAGTTTAATGTAAATTGTGCTGAACCAATGTAGCGAATACAATGGTGTAGATTAGAAGAAGAAACGCAATGATACACAATACGTGAATACCTCTAACACAAACATGCCTGCGACACAAACAATTCAACTAACAAATATAACGAACTAATAACTCAACTACAGGCAAACTTACAGCAAATGTGACGAGATCCAACTGCTCATGACAATCCTTTCAAGTGAAGTGTGCATACATTATCTAAATCTCTGTCACCAATCAGGCTGCTCTCATCAGTAATTTTTCACCTACACAGCCAGAAAACATCACAATTACACCACACGAGACCAATACATCAGGCACTGTAGTACACTTGTGTCTGCCATGTAGAAAACATTGGTTGTTCAAGCCTTGTTCGACATGTTGATAACAATGAATTTTTTGTTTTTAACTTTTCAGAGTGTGCAGATGACAATGACATGTCCTTGGGAGAAGAATGCTATCATTATGAAACGGAGGAAGAGGACAAGGAATCTGCAGAGTTGATTTGCCAGCAAGGTGGTGGAAGCTTGTTGACTCTGTCGTCCCCAGATGAATATGTAAGTGTAGCAACATGCTTCCTTTAAGTTCTCGGTAAAAGAAGTAAGTCCACAAGACACATTGCCGATATGATTTATATTGCCAAAGGTAGATACACATTAGCAAATCTTGTCACTCTGATTGCTCTGGCGTTATGTGAGATGAAAGGTGGTGCAGGCCTCAAAAGCCCCCTCTGCTGGTCTGAATAGACTTACAAATGCAGCATCAGTAATATTGCGGTACATACACTTTTAATATTCAGGCGTTAAAGACAATCTTGAGATGGCCTCTATAACAATGTTTTTTGGTGTGGCGTTTCTATGGCACCTGAAGTTGATGTTTATTATTGCATTACATTCCTACATATAATGGGCCAATCAAACTGTATTGGCTCTGATGGCTCAACATGATTAAAAACTGCATTTGAAAGTAAAGCTGTTAAGAAAATGCATATTAAGACCACACCAATATTATTTGTTGCTTCTCGGATTCCCCTGTCCATGATTTTATTTTATTTTAAAAAGAATAAGCCCAGACAAAAAAAATACAGGTTTTGCTAGCGCAAACCTGTAAATATTGCCATTCACAGCCACATGCACATAATTTCAGTCTAAGAACAATGCCTTTTGTTCAGAACATTAATTGCATATAATTACTGACGAAATTAGGCTCCTCAGGCTGTTTTTTTTGTAAATTTACGCCGTATATCTCCATCCCAGACCTTTTGGAAAAATAATTTCGACCTGTCGGTCACATGAGAGAAGCAAGAAATAAATTTGGTGTGGCCTAAGCTTTTAACTTTCTTTTGTGATAATGTTTTGGCAGCTAGTACTATGTAATACTTTCATTGGGAAATGATACCACTTGGTGCTACCTGATGAGTTAAGCTTCAAATGATATACCAACTCCTTGATGCAATTTTCCCAATTTTAGGGTTTCATAATGGATACGTATGGAGAAAATACATTCTATGTGGGAGCCCAGTGGACAGATGGAGCTTGGGCTTGGGACGATGGAACCACTGAGGGATTGGACCTTCTTGTTCTGCTGTGATTATCATTTCTTAAAAATCATTCAATTCAATATCTGTTAAGTCATTTGAATAGCTTGAAATACTTGGTATTCTGTAAATAAAACAAACATAGGTTAGGGAAAGTGTAGGCAAAACGTGTTGAATCATTTGGATGACTTCTTGCGCAATCTGACTTGTGCATAATTGAAGTAAGTTACCGAAAGTTTGAAAAAAAAGTAATAGCCTCAAGGAAGTCAGTGTAGGACACCAGAGAAAACTCAATCACTTGACACCACTTGGCTTTTTTGTATTTATATTTTTGTTTAAAGTGTAAACTGATTAGTTCTAATGTATAGCAGAAAAGATTTAATGATGAAATTAGAAAACACTTCTTAAAGAACAATGCTAAAGCCTTCTTCCAACACAAAGGTATGCAGCTATCAAAATTTTCAATGACTACTTTTTCACTTTTTACAGGGTGAATAATAACCAATCATTTCAGAGAGTACACTCGCAACAGCTACAGACATGCACATGATCATATTAACTTAAGTTCTTATGGACACTTTATGTCAGCAATTGGTCAAACGTGTTAAGAAGTTCATACGCCCCGTCTCCGTATAGTTTGTGGGTTGGAGTGCCCGGTGATTCAATGTAGATGTGTTAAAAAAACTTCTGACCACAGAGAATCGAGGCATTTGTAGTCAAGGAATCTAGAGACTGGTCGTCATTGACGAAGGTGACAGTGCATGGTCGTTGAAGATTTGATCCGTAATTATGTATGAATGAATGATTTTATTTTGTAAAACGTTGCAGCTGGTGGGCTGAATTGCGATTTACTTACGGGAGTCAAGCTTCAAGGACATCTCCACTTACATGATTAGTAAAATCGTCAGGACTCGTAGAAGAATTTCGAGTAAAAGCAACTACAAGATGTTCTGACAATTTACACAATGACAATGTTAATAAATGCAAGGCATATACAAGAAATGAAAATCATAAGGCTAACTGAAACAGGGTCGTTGGTGTGTCGTGCCTTCAGAATGCTAATCTTCAGAGAACTAATAGTCTCTACAAGGAGGTTATATGACATGGTCTCTAGTAATACACAATTAGACACTAATCGTGGCTGTGTTGGAAGAAAGTTTAGCATTGTGCTTTGATTGCTAATAACACAGATATGCTTCCATGATAAACGTACAAGACCGTCACAAACTGTTCTTCTTCAGTGAGGTTCCTAACGGGAGTGATGCTGAACCTTGTCTAATGATGATGGCTGGAGATCTTATAGCCACGTCCTGTGATGTTGCACTTGAATTCATCTGTGAGACACCTGGAGGTAGGAACAAACAGAAATGCTATTAATATTTAATATGGTATGTTTGATTCAAAGCTTAATAATCCGAATAGTACCAAGGGCATTTGGCTATTATCAGTTTCAGTGGAATTTGCGACGATGCAATGACAATGTGATTGTATTTTAGAGTATCTTGTCTAGTTTTACCCCCAAATAGCCCCGCAAGGTGCAACGTAGTATTTTGGTTGTTACGCAGACGAGTTACCTTTTTTCATACTTCAGATCAATGGTAGTTCAAAACAAGGAATAATGTTTTGATGGTAGTTTAGTATGTAGCAAGAGTGTCTCAATACAGTAACAAAAGGACAATTAGTTACTCAGTTCCAGGGACAGTCTCCGATCTTAGTTTAGTTTCGGAGTTATTGTGTAGTAATAATAATGTTTCAGTCACGAGAGTGATCGATGGTTGTTCCAACTCCTGTTTAAGATCACGCATGAACACAAAGGTGAATTGTTCAAGGGTCATTCCACACCACACAGGAGCGTTATTTTCCGATATTAATTTTAGGAAGTAATAAATGCATACTACTTCACATTATACGATAAAGTACCCAGTTGCTCCACGTGCCTCAAAAGCATCCAGTCTTCTACTAACCTCCCCAAGTACACTCTAATTGAATTAATCCTATGGTTGAATACATAATGCAAACATTTTAGGTAAGGTTACAAAACTGGTTTCAGGATCGCTAAGAAATTTCGTCTTGTTATGTGTTCTTTGCTGTATTATGAGCAATTTGCCTTCTCGGTGTGCTTAGCGATCCTCATTTATTCCGAAAATATGCACGATAAACAAAGTGTCTATGCGCATAGGGAATGCATGGATTGGTAGGGTCTGCATGGGTTTAGTGAGTGTCATATTGCTTAACAAAACACACATCGCGCAATGTGAGTTCCACAAAATTGGCTGATTATGTATTCATTGACACATTATCTATTGGAAAACACCACCCCCTTCTGGAGTGGAGTGCCCCTTTAAGCATAATTGATACCATGACAGTGATGTCAAAGTCCATACTACTGTTGAGCTCATCCTACAAATAACACCATCAAAAACGACAAACACACACGCACACATATAAGATATAAAGAAAATAACGGGATGATAAAATAAGGATTACGGATGAATTTCAGAACTAGGTGAAGAGGTCGAAGATGACGAATCAGCACGAGAAAATGGATACGACCTTTGTGAAGAACCGATGGACATTGAGTGCCGAGAAGTAGGAGACGATTACGTGCTAGCGGATGGAGGCATGTCAATGGATGGTCACACCATATGCTCCTTAGAAACCGGTGCCTACTGTGAATACAAGTATGTATCGTCTATGCTGCCTATAAGATACATCGATATATGCTGCCTATTATTGTTCCCGATGAAGTTTTCTGATTGCCGTAAAGGATTTTTTTAATCAAATATCATGATCTGTTACATTTAAAAAATAACAAAAGATGATTGTTGAAGAAATAATAATGAAGCTCAAGGAAGTTTGTTGGCTGCTGATAAAAATTCTACAATTGTTATTACAGGCAATAGCAATTTGACGGGGCATTATTTTTTTCCAACTTAATTTAGCTGTTCAAACTATGAAGTACGCTACAAGTGTTGCCATGCAATGACAGAATGCACAACGCCTGGACCAACCACTACACCACCCACAACAGCAGCACCCACCACTGCAGCCCCCACAACTGCGGCACCGACCACAGCAGCACCCACCACTGCAGCCCCCACAACTGCGGCACCGACCACAGCAGCACCCACAACTGCGGCACCGACCACAGCAGCACCCACAACTGCGGCACCGACCACAGCAGCACCCACAACTGCGGCACCCACAACTGCGGCACCCACAACTGCGGCACCGACCACAGCAGCACCCACAACTGCAGCACCCACAACTGCGGCACCGACCACAGCAGCACCCACAACTGCAGCACCCACAACTGCGGCACCGACCACAGCAGCACCCACAACTGCGGCACCGACCACAGCAGCACCCACAACAGCAGCACCCACAACTGCGGCACCGACCACAGCAGCACCCACAACTGCAGCACCCACAACTGCGGCACCGACAACTGCAGCACCCACAACTGCGGCACCGACCACAGCAGCACCCACCACTGCAGCCCCCACAACTGCGGCACCGACCACAGCAGCACCCACAACCACTGCAGCACCACCCACCACAATATGTGAACCTATACTTGAATGGTCTGAATGGATTGATACACACTGCCCTCCTACAGGTAGAACAATTTCGTTATTGTTGATAACAGGAATTATAATGTAACGTCAAATGTAAAACTAAATGTTGTAATGATAACATACTTCCTATGATTGTCATGCCTATTTTTATTTTGGTACATAGTGCGATACGTGAATATGATCAACTGTATTTCAGTCAGTTTCCTCTTGGAACAGTAGGCAAGGATTGGTATTACATTTTTATAAAAAGGTAATAATGATATGCCAAATAGCAATTACTCAAGCAACCAGATATGATTTCGAAAACGGTCAGATGCTTTAGATCAAATCTGCTATCTTTCGTAAGTGACACAGACGAAAGATAACAAAGCTTTTTTTGCTTATTACCTGGATATTTAGCCACCATTGATGTAGTAATGTATATTTTGCTTAATTGTCACTGATTAAGCATACAATACTTTTACCACTGGAATGTTTTTACTACCCAGTATGCGAGGATGGTGTGGAACTTTCGCTAGGACTGTCCTGCTATGAGATTGGACCAACTGATGCAGATAACTATACTGATGCAAATATATACTGTGCTGCTAACGGTGGCTTCGTGGTGACTCTTTCATCTGCGGATGAAGTGGTAAGTACACCACAATTGTCTTGAATTAAAGTTGAAGCATAGCATTTTGAAATGTTGTGTATTATTGTGTCAAAAGAATCTTTCTTTCTTTCTTCATCAAGTTAGTCTCATTAAGATTCATCTGCGACGGTAATGGACATAGTAAAATATGTTATTTATGTTCACCATGTAAACATTGACCAAAATGCTGTAAGTCAGTCTTCTGACCCTTTCCAAATTGAAGTGACCCGAGGCCTATGTCAGGTGACCTAAGCAGTTGTGAGACGTCAAAAACAGATCAAATTTATTGGTCTCTCTAACGGGGTCGTGTATTGGGCTTATTGATAACATCAATCTACGTCGGATTTTAGAAAAGAGTTCAAATTGTCGTCTTCTGTTATAGGGATTTATAATGGACCAATTTGGAGATGACACTTTCTACATAAACGCACAATGGTCAACAGTTGACAGCGTCTGGCTTTTGGAGGACGGTTCCCCTGCTGACATGCTGGACCTACTGTAAGATTTCAAACTTTACAAATGAACTGTTTCTTTGGGTAACCTTAATTTTATATTACCTTAGCTATCTTGTTACAAAGAATGATAAGATAACGACAGATGTAAATAAGAATATGAGCAAGTAGAAACTATATTTCAGGTAAACATGACAGTCACTATCTTTCTACATTGATTATGTCTTTGATATGCCACAAAATCTATGTACGACGCGTATCTTCTTCGAATGTATGACACTCTTTTTGTTAGTCCCGCTCTTATGTACTATTTTGGTATCAATTTAAATATCAATAAGCAGGTAAACGTTCAGATAGGTTAATTTCGTTGATGCAAGATTTCCTCAACAAACGTTACGGTATGCTATTCTTTTCAGAAATGTGCCAGATGGAAGCTCTTCCACACCATGCCTGATGATGATGAATGGACAACTCACTGCTGAATCTTGTGACATTGCTACTCAAGTCATTTGCGAGAATACAGGAAGTATGTTCTGAATTATTCTATTAGAAAGCCAGTATTCATCGGATTTTCAATTTAAGTCGTAATATGACATTATGTTTTCAATTATTGTCATTAAAAAGCTGTAATGATATAAATAATGATTTCATTCTAAGATAACAGCAAATAAATCAAAGGGTGATAAACGCTACTCACCATGCCTAACATGTTAACTTGCGGTTCAAATTACAGCGCCAGGTCCAGAGGATGAAGACGATGAGTCAGCACGAGATGAAGGATATGACATCTGCGAAAATCCCATAGATATTGAGTGTCAAAACCTAAACACCGGTGAAATACTGGAGAATGGAGGGGTGGGGTCAGATGGCCTTACGTGCACCTTAGAGGATGGTGCTCAATGTGACTACAAGTAAGTCTTATATTATGTAATATCATAATCCATCTACTCACTGGTGCTCACGGAAACAATGTGTTTTAAGCCAGTATCTGTAGCGTTACTAAACATAATCAATTTTAGCTAATTGGAAAAATTCACTTTAGTTTCGTTCCTTTATTGCTATACCCGTTATCCCTATTAAGGGCTAGACTCTGAAGATTTTAACAATATACACAATCAAATAAAAGAACATAGTAATACACAATCATAAACACGAAATATTAAGATGACAAACTATCAAAAGGATTTAACAAATGGTGAATAGCACTTTTGAAGTTTAAGATATTGGACAGAGATTTAGAGTTTGGTGGTAGGGTGTTCCATAAATGATGGGTTGAAGAAGGTTAGTTTGTGTTTAGCTTCGGTTTGAAACTGTAGGAGCTGAATAATCTACTTAAATATGTGTAAGTTGAGTGTTAAAAAACGATGTAACTCTAAATGTTTGGGGGCTCATGACTGACAAGAGTTAACGTGATGATGACGAATACCATGGGCCAACCCCGATCTACAATGTATCTATCAGACCTGTTATCTAACAGGCGTGTCCAATGGGCATTTCAACAACAATCTGCAGGCTTTGATCTGTTTGGAGCTTTCAAATGTTTGACTCAGACATGTTTCCTATAGTTGTTAGACAGTACTGCGCTACTGTATGATAAGACAATTGCGCATATAGCGACCATACAGAGAACGTGTCCCACTCTTGCCTTCTCAAAGGGCTAGATTATTTGGCAACAATAAAATGCAAATGCCATGTAAATAACCATATGCAGACCAAGCAAACTCTATTTCACCTGCCGAATACCTTCTGTTCCGATATCAAAATTAGCGAGG
>NC_049995.1:7327374-7327908 GCF_000003815.2 Branchiostoma floridae
ACAACTGCGGCACCGACCACAGCAGCACCCACCACTGCAGCCCCCACAACTGCGGCACCAACCACAGCAGCACCCACAACTGCGGCACCGACCACAGCAGCACCCACAACAGCAGCACCCACAACTGCGGCACCGACCACAGCAGCACCCACAACTGCAGCACCCACAACTGCGGCACCGAC
Organism: Branchiostoma floridae; assembly: GCF_000003815.2. Lineage (NCBI taxonomy): Eukaryota > Metazoa > Chordata > Leptocardii > Amphioxiformes > Branchiostomatidae > Branchiostoma > Branchiostoma floridae. The sequence continues at coordinate 7,327,557 of NC_049995.1, forward strand.
CACAGCAGCACCCACCACTGCAGCCCCCACAACTGCGGCACCGACCACAGCAGCACCCACAACTGCGGCACCCACAACTGCGGCACCGACCACAGCAGCACCCACAACTGCGGCACCGACCACAGCAGCCCCCACAACTGCGGCACCGACCACAGCAGCACCCACAACAGCAGCACCCACAACTGCGGCACCGACCACAGCAGCACCCACAACTGCAGCACCCACAACTGCGGCACCGACCACAGCAGCACCCACAACTGCGGCACCCACAACTGCGGCACCGACCACAGCAGCACCCACCACTGCAGCCCCCACAACTGCGGCACCCACAACTGCGGCACCGACCACAGCA
>NC_049995.1:7328008-7330309 GCF_000003815.2 Branchiostoma floridae
ACTGCAGCACCACCCACCACAATATGTGAACCTATACTTGAATGGTCTGAATGGATTGATACACACTGCCCTCCTACAGGTAGAACAATTTCGTTATTGTTGATTACAGGAATTATAATATATCGTCAAATGTAAAACTAAATGTTGTAATGATAACATACCTCCTATGATCGTCATGCCTCTTTTTATTTTGGTACATAGTGCGATACGTGAATATAATCAACTGTATTTCAGTCAGTTTCCTCTTAGAACAGTAGGCAAGGATTGGTATTACATTTTTGTAAAAACGTAATAATGATACGCCAAATAGCAATTACTCAAGCAACCAGATATGATTTCGGAAACTGTCAGATGCTTTAGATAACATCTGTTATCTTTTGTAAGTGACACAGACGAAAGATAACAATTTGAAAGCTTTTTTTGCGTATCTTATTACCTGGATGTTTAGCCACCATTGACGCAGTAATGTATATTTTGCTTAATTATCACTGATTAAGCATACGATACTTTTACCACTGGAATGTTTTTACTACCCAGTATGCGAGGATGGTGTGGAACTTTCGCTAGGACTGTCCTGCTATGAGATTGGACCAACTGATGCAGATAACTATACTGATGCAAATATATACTGTGCTGCTAACGGTGGCTTCGTGGTGACTCTTTCATCTGCGGATGAAGTGGTAAGTACACCACAATTGTCTTGAATTAAAGTTGAAGCGTAGCATTTTGAAATGTTGTGTATTATTGTGTCAAAAGAATCTTTCTTTCTTTCTTCATTAAGTTAGTCTCATTAAGATTCATCTGCGACGGTAATGGACATAGTAAAAATATGTTATTTATGTTCACCATGTAAAGCACTGACCAACATGCTGTAAGTCAGTCTTCTGACCCTTTCCAAATTGAAGTGACCCGAAGCCTATGTCAGGTGACCTAAGCAGAAGTGTGACGTCAAAAACAGATCAAATTTGTTGGGCAGTCGGTATTGGTCTATCTAACGGGGTCGTATATTGGGCTTATTGATAACATCAATCTATGTGGAATTTTGTAAAAATGCGTTCAAATTGTTGTTCTCTGTTATAGGGATATTTAATGGAGCAGTTTGGTCAGGACACATTCTATATAAATGCACAATGGTCAACAAGTGACAACAAATGGCTTTTGGAGGACGGTTCCCCTGCTGACATGCTGGAGCTGCTGTAAGATTTCAAATCTGTCAAACTATATACAACTAAGCTGTTTTGAAGGGTTAATTTAAAAAATATAGTATATATGATCTTTGCATTCGAAGTATTTATAAAGAATGATAAGGGCATGACACATTTAAAAAAATATATTACTGAGGAAGTAGGACTATATTAATTTGTAAGACCAGGTTCAGCTAAACATGACTATCATAATTGATATGCTACAAAATCTATGTATGCAGTGTATCTTCTCATTACAGATTGGCAAAAAAATGCAACCCTTTTTGGCAATGCACTTCAAAACAAGAAAAATTGAAGGATACCGTCAAAATATCATGCAACAAGAATGTTGCCACTCTTTTTGTTAGTCGCACACTTACACACTATGGCAAGTTACCGTTCAGATAAGTTAACTTTGTTGCTGTAAGAGCTCCTCAACAATCATTATGGTACACTATACATGTATTGTTGTAGAGATGTGCCAGATGGAAGCTCTTCCACGCCATGCCTGATGATGATGGATGGAGAACTCACTGCTGAATCTTGTGACATTGCTACTCAAGTCATTTGCGAGAGCACAGGAAGTATGTTCTAAAGTATTCTATTAGAAAGCCAGTATTCATCGGATTTTCAATTTAAGTCGTAACATGACTATATGTTTTCAATAATTGTCATTGAATACCTGTTATGATATAATATTTACATTTTGGGAGTTATAAAAAAATATTACATTCTAAGATAACAGCAAATAAATCAAAGGGTGATAAACACTACTCGACATGCCTCACATGTTAACTTGCGATTCAAATTACAGCACCAGGTCCAGAGGATGAAGACGATGAGTCAGCACGAGATGAAGGATATGACATCTGCGAAAATCCCATAGATATTGAGTGTCAAAACCTAAACACCGGTGAAATACTGGAGAATGGAGGGGTGGGGTCAGATGGCCTTACGTGCACCTTAGAGGATGGTGCTCAATGTGACTACAAGTAAGTCTTATATTATGTAATATCATAATCCATCTACTCACTGGTGCTCACGGAAACAATGTGTTTTAAGCCAGTATCTGTAGGCGTTACTAAACATAATCAATTTTAGCTAATGGAAAAATCAC
>NC_049995.1:7330409-7331250 GCF_000003815.2 Branchiostoma floridae
TACCCTTTATCCCCATTAAGGGCTAGACCCTGAAGATCTTAACAATATACACAATCATATAAAAGAACATAGTATTACACAATCATAAACACGAAATATAAAGATGACAAACTATCACTAGAAAGGCCGACATTTGCTTAAGAGCAAATACAGCATATTTCAGCCATACCCCTTCCCACGCAACATTGGACTGTTCCAAATCACCCCTGCGCAAAAATGGAACATCCTCTTAACAGTACATTATCCCCCAAAGTGGACTAGTATTGTGAATTGATTCCAGGTAAAAACAGAGCTTGCTTCTATTTTTCAGAAAATGACAATAATCACACCTTCCATTCAGAAAATTTTCATCATGACTGAAAATTGTTGAATGACTTCATGTAATGTCATTAGCAATTTTCAGTACGATAACTAGGTATAAGTTTAAAAAAGTATAAGCTCCTTGTGATGTGGGTACATTTATTATTGCAGTGAACTTTTTTTATTCAAGTAGGGCATACGATTTAATAATCATCAAGCAGGTGCAGGTACTGTAGGAGCGTTTGTTTTCTTCAAGCTGTAAAACTGTTAAACTGTTTTACTTTGTATGCAATCAGCCATCGAGCCTATTCTTATTTAGTTTAACAACTTCCTGCCAGACCCGGAAGATACGATTGAACCTTGTTCGAGGATTTATTTTCGTCTGTCTGGTCAGTCTGTTCATACCCTGGCGCTGAGAGTGTTTCATTGGGCTGAAACTATGGTAGTTTAAAGTTACTTACATTTTAAATGTTCAAAGTTTATGTCAAACAGCACAGCACTAGAAACACATACATTTGCTCTGGAGAAAATACAGCGGTTT
>NC_049995.1:7331408-7333117 GCF_000003815.2 Branchiostoma floridae
GATGTACAATTAAGTTCAAATAATTCTGAAGAGAAATATTGATGAGAAAATAATCATTCTCGCCACTGTCTAACTTATAATTACGTATCAAAACTAATCGCAGATTTTCTAACTAACGCACCTTTCGCCGACTTCATCAAAGGACCGCCGGCTATCAATCAAACACGGCTGTTGATTAGACTTAGAGTTTCAAACAGTCATGTGCTGTGTGCCAATTGACAGCGAATTTCATGCTACGTGATGTTTTACATTGCTTGGACCTTTCCTACAGCTGTGCTTCTACAAAATATTTAGACTGTAACACTGAGTCCCACATGTTTTATAGAATAGAATTTGACGCAGAACAGCGTTTTTTGCTGGGTATTTTTCGCGAAACATGTCCGTGGGAATATCAGCGAGGCGGCGACGTAAGGATATCAGACCGTCAACAAAAGTCGCACGGTGGCTAACGGCGCAGCGAAGATACTAGCGCTATAAATAAGCGCTTCAACTAAGGATGGCAACCCGTACAATATTTTTGTATACTGTTGAGCTAAGTAAAGTTTGTTGTTTATGAGGTTTTAGTTGTCTTTGAAGCTTTGACCCGAAATATTTTAAAGTCAAACTGCTGAAGAGAAGTAAGTGACTGCTACGATTATCGTAGATATGGCCCTAAAAAAAACTGATAAAAGAAGCCTTCACAATAGTCTAAAATGCAAGAGCTTCCGGGGGGCTTCGCCCACCTGGGTCCCCCCCACAGTGGCCCTGCCCCTGGACCCCGCCAGGGACATTCGGCGGCCCCCGGACCCCTGTCTGACGCTTTGAAAAAATCCTGGCGAGAAGTCTGTACGGCCTGAGTCTTCAACTTAACGTATTGTGTGGTCCCGCTTATGAATATTAATTAGCCTTTGCTTTCCTCTTCGCTGATTGGCTGAACCATTAATTGAATTATCTCTTCCTGCCGGCTAGACGCAGGTGCAGATGTCGGCTCTGTGGGGTGAACGTCCGAAAGGTCATGGCATGGAGAACGAAAGAAAACCAATTTCCCCTAAAAAAAGTGCTGTAATTAAGCCTTTTACAGTACTTTATGCCAAGAATTTTACTTGGATCATTTTACCAACTATCTTATGCCTATCTATACCAAATGTTACTCATACCAGGGCACAGGGGTGCAAAATATACCGTTATAAGACCGTCAACAACAGTCGCACGGAGCTAACAGCGCAGCGAAAATACCATCACTAGCGTTTCAACTTCGGATAACAAGTTATAAGTGCTGTTGAACTCAGTAACGTTAAAGTTTGTTTTTAGTTGCCTTTGACGGTTTGACCTGAAATAGTGTTACGCTAAACTCCTGAAGAGAAGTTAAGTGACTTCTGCGATTATGATATATATGCCCCTAAGAACTCATACAATATAAAGCCTTCTGAATAGTCTAAAATGCGAGAGCCTTAGGCGGGCTTCGCTCCCCCTGGCGGGAACACTGCTATATACGGGATCATGAGGCCCCGCTTATGAATATTAATTAGCCTTTGGCCTCCTCTTCGCTGATTGGCTAGGTCTTTGATTCAATTAACTCTCCGGCTGACGCGCACAGGTGTGAAATTTACCCTCAGAAAAGTGCCAAAATTAATCATTTTAAAGTTGTTTATGTCAAAAATTTTACTTGAATCTTGTTACCAAGTATCTAATGCCTATCTATACCAAATTTAAGGTCATTTAACCCCTAT
>NC_049995.1:7333418-7339175 GCF_000003815.2 Branchiostoma floridae
AATTATATATGCATAAATTATGCTAATTTGATGACGTCATCAGCCCAAAATCCAAGATGGCGGACCGTATGGCCAGATCAAGAATAACAAGCTAATTATCCCTTAAAATTTGTAACCACCTGGTATTTTTTCATCAAAAACCATCTAAATGAATGAATTTAGTCTATTTCCATTGCCCTTTGTGGTGATTTGTTGCAAAAAAAGTATTTTTAAAAATTCAAGGAGGCCGATATAATATGGCGGAGCCCAACTCGTATCTTAGATGTGCATGACGTCATTTTATGACGTCATTTTGACGTCCTTGATGTTGCTATTGGCAACGCAAGTCGTAATAAACATTATTATTCTGTTACCTGCACTTGTTGTTACATTTTTGTAGCATAACTTGACGTTTTCTGAGAATACCCTTTTTTCATGGGTCTGGCCAATATAATCAAATTGATGACGTCATAATTACGTCATCTTACGTCAACGTAACGTCAAACGTCAAATACTTGTCAGATAATATGTCGACATTATGTCCTAAAAATTTGGTGGCCCTACGACACGTCGGTCAAGTGTTATAGGACTTCAAAGTGGAGGGCCTCAAAAGCCCCCCCCCCCGGTCCAGGGATGACCAAAAAAGCCCGGTCTGAATAGGGTTAATTGTAATACCAGGGTACAGGAGCCAAAAGTGTCCTTTTTTGGTCAAAAATTGGCCAAAAATCGCAAAAATAAGCATTTTGTTGCACTGTACACCAAAAGTGTTATTGAATCTATATGAAGGGATTATCAAGGCACATCTGTGTCGAATTTCAGCTCATTCGGTTGCAATACCAAGGTACAGGAGCCAAAAGTGTCCTTTTTTGGTCAAAAATTGGCCAAAAATCGCAAAAATAAGCATTTTGTTGCACTGTACACCAAAAGTGTTATTGAATCTATATGAAGGGATTATCAAGGCACATCTGTGTCGAATTTCAGCTCATTCGGTTGCAATACCAAGGTACAGGAGCCAAAAGTGTCCTTTTTTGGTCAAAAATTGGTAAAAAAAATCGCAAAAATAAGCATTTTGTTGTACTGTACACCAACAGTGTTATTGAATTTATATTGGGGCATTATCAAGGCACATCTCTGTCAAATTTCAACTCATTTGGTTGTAATACCAGGGTACAGGGGCCAAAAGTGTCCTTTTTTGGTCAAAAATTGGTCAAAAAATCGCAAAAATAAGCATTTTGTTGTACTGTACACCAAAAGTGTTATTGAATTTATATGGGAACATTATCAAGGCACATCTCTGTCAAATTTCAGCTCATTTGGTTGTAATACCAGGGTATAGGGGCCAAAATATACAGTTTTGGTCTAAAATTGACCAAAAAATCTCAATAAAATCATTTTAGAGGCAGATATGAAAAAAAACTGAGAAAAAAGCATCAAGGTATTGGGCCACTCTACCCATGTGCCGAATTTCAGGTCATTCGGTCCAGGAACGGCGGAGATGAATCACTTTGAAGATTTGACAGGAGAAAGAAAGAAAGAAAGAAAGAAAGAAAGGAAGAAAGAAAGAAAGAAAGAAAGAAAGAAAGAAAGAAAGAAAGAAAGAAAGAAAGAAAGAAAGGAAGGAAGAAAGAAAGAAAGAAAGAAAGAAAGAAAGAAAGAAAGAAAGAAAGAAAGAAAGAAAGAAAGAAAGAAAGAAAGAAAGAAAGAAAGAAAGAAAGAAAAAGAAACATTACGAATACAATATATTTCACCATACTATGTATGGCTGAAATATAAAAATGATTTAACAAATGGTGAATAGCCCTTTTGAAGTTTAGATATTGGGCAGACATTTAGGGTTTGGTGGTAGGGTGTACCATAAATGATAGGTTGAAGAAGGTTGGTAGGTGTTTAGCTTCGGTTTGAGACTGTAGGAGCTAAATAATCTACCTAAATATGTGTAAGTTGAGTGTACAAAACGATGTAACTGTAAATGTTTGGGGGCTCAGGACTGACACGAGTTAACGTTCTGATGACGAATACCATGGGCCAACTCCGATCTACTATGTATCTATCAGACCTGTTATCTAACAGGCGTGTCCAATGCGCATTTCAACAACAATCTGCAGGCTTTGATCTGTTTGGAGCTTTGAAATGTTTGACTCAGACATGTTTCCTATAGTTGGTAGACAGTACTGTGCTACTGTATAAGACATTTGCGCATATAGCGACCATACAGAGGGCGTGTCCCTCACATGCCTTCTCAAAGGGCTAGATTATTTGGCAACAATAACATGCAAATGCCGTATGCAGACCAAGAAAACTCTATTTCACCTGTTAAATACTTTCTGTTCCAATATCCAAATTCAGCGAGGTGAAAGGTCGAAAAGACAGTTCTGAATGAACATTAGCTCTAATTTCTTTTGTGACTTTGAATTACCCGTTGTAAGAAATAACAATTACTGCCGATCTGTTTTAATTTTTCCCTACAGCTGTGACAACTGGCAAGTCAGATACGAATGTTCCTATCCAATGCCACAATGTACAACAACTGCACCACCCACAACAACTGCAGCACCACCCACCACAACTGCAGCACCACCCACCACAACTGCAGCACCACCCACCACAACTGCAGCACCACCCACAACAACTGCAGCGCCACCCACAACCACTGCAGCACCACCCACCACAATATGTGAACCTATACTTGAATGGTCAGAATGGATTGATACGAACAATCCTACAGGTATAACAATTTTGTTTTTGTTGATGACGGGACCATAATGTACAAATGTAAAACTAGATAGATGTAGTAATCATGACATACTTCCTATGATTGTTTTTTCTTCACTTTGTCATGCCTACCTTTATATTGGTACCTTGTATAGGATATTTCAAAATGATCAATAGAATTTCAGTCAGTTTTCTTTGGTAGTGGTAGGAAATGACTGAAATTATACATTTTGATCAAAATGTAATAACAATAATATGCCAAATAGTAATAACTCAAGCAACTGGATGTGATTTTGGAAACGGTCAGTGACACTGATGAAAGGTAACGAAGCTTTTTGTTTATCTTATTACCTAGATGTTTACCCACCATTGTCATAGTAATGCATTTGCTTAATTGTCACTAATTAAGCGTACAATAATTTCAACGCTGGAATGTTTTTACTACCCAGTATGCGAGGATGGTGTGGAACATTCGCTAGGAGAGTCCTGCTATGAGACTGGACCCACTGATGAAGATAACTATTCTGATGCAAGTGCATACTGTGATGCTAATGGTGGTGTCGTGGTGACTCTTTCATCTCAGGATGAAGTGGTAAGTACACCACATTTGTATTGCCTTACAGTTGAAGCATAGCATTTTGAAATGTTATGTTTTGTTACTTTTGCCCATGTGTTAAATAGAATCAAGTTAGTCTAATTAAGGTTCATCTGCGACAGTAATTGACATAGTAAAATTATGTTATTTATGTTCACCATGTAAAGCACTGACCAACATGCCCCTTCCAAATTGAAGTAACCCGAAGCCAGGTGACCTAAACAGAATTGTGACGTCAAAAATGGATCAAATGTGTTGGACAGTCGGTACTGGTCCTCGTCTCTCTAACGCGGCGGTGTGTTGGCTTCTTGATAACATCAATCTACGTGAAATTTTGTAAAAAGCGTTCAAATTGTTGTTCTCTGTTATAGGTATATTTAATGGAGGAGTTTGGTGATGACACATTCTATATAAATGCACAATGGTCAACAAGTGACAACAAATGGCTTTTGGAGGACGGTTCCCCTGCTGACATCTTGGAGCTGCTGTAAGATTTCAAATCTGTCAAACTATTTACAACTGAGCTGTTTTTAAGGGTTAATTTAAAAATACAGTATTTATGATCTTTGCATTCGAAGTATTATAAAGAATGATAAAGTCATGACATATTTTAAAAAAGGATATAAGGAAGTAGGACTATATTAATTTGTTAGACCAGGTTCAGGTAAACATGACTATCATTCTTGATATGCTACAAAATCTATGTAGGCAGTGTATCTTCTTATTACAGATTTGCAAAAAATGCAAGCCTTTGTGGCAATGCACTTCAAAACAAGAAAAATTGAAGAATACCGTCAAAATATCATGCAACAAGAATGTTGCCACTCTTTTTGTTAGTCGCACACTTACACACTATGGCAAGTTACCGTTCAGATAAGTTAACTTTGTTGCTGTAAGAGCTCCTCAACAAACATTATGGTACACTATACATGTATTTTTGTAGAGATGTGCCAGATGGAAGCTCTTCCACGCCATGCCTGATGATGATGGATGGAGAACTCACTGCTGAATCTTGTGACATTGCTACTCAAGTCATTTGCGAGAGCACAGGAAGTATGTTCTAAAGTATTCTATTAGAAAGCCAGTATTCATCGGATTTTCAATTTAAGTCGTAACATGACTATATGTTTTCAATAATTGTCATTGAATACCTGTTATGATATAATATTTACATTTTGGGAGTTATAAAAAAATATTGCATTCTAAAATAACAGCAAATAAATCAAAGGGTGATAAACACTACTCGACATGCCTAACATGTTAACTTGCGATTCAAATTACAGCACCAGGTCCTGAGGATGAAGACGATGAGTCAGCACGAGATGAAGGATATGACATCTGCGAAAATCCCATAGATATTGAGTGTCAAAACCTAAACACCGGTGAAATACTGGAGAATGGAGGGGTGGGGTCAGATGGCCTTACGTGCACCTTAGAGGATGGTGCTCAATGTGACTACAAGTAAGTCTTATATTATGTAATATCATAATCCATCTACTCACTGGTGCTCACGGAAACAATGTGTTTTAAGCCAGTATCTGTAGCGTTACCAAACATAATCAATTTTAGCTAATTGGAAAAATTCACTTTAGTTTCGTTCCTTTATTGCTATACCCGTTATCCCTATTAAGGGCTAGACTCTGAAGATTTTAACAATATACACAATCAAATAAAAGAACATAGTAATACACAATCATAAACACGAAATATTAAGATGACAAACTATCAAAATGATTTAACAAATGGTGAATAGCACTTTTGAAGTTTAAGATATTGGACAGAGATTCAGAGTTTGGTGGTAGGGTGTTCCATAAATGATGGGTTGAAGAAGGTTAGTTTGTGTTTAGCTTCGGTTTGAAACTGTAGGAGCTGAATAATCTACTTAAATATGTGTAAGTTGAGTGTTAAAAAACGATGTAGCTGTAAATGTTTGGGGGCTCATGACTGACAAGAGTTAACGTGATGATGACGAATACCATGGGCCAACCCCGATCTACAATGTATCTATCAGACCTGTTATCTAACAGGCGTGTCCAATGGGCATTTCAACAACAATCTGCAGGCTTTGATCTGTTTGGAGCTTTCAAATGTTTGACTCAGACATGTTTCCTATAGTTGTTAGACAGTACTGCGCTACTGTATGATAAGACAATTGCGCATATAGCGACCATACAGAGAACGTGTCCCACTCTTGCCTTCTCAAAGGGCTAGATTATTTGGCAACAATAAAATTCAAATGCCATGTAAATAACCATATGCAGACCAAGAAAACTCTATTTCACCTGCCGAATACCTTCTGTTCCGATATCAAAATTTAGCGAGGTGAAAGGTCGAAGAGACAGTTCTGAATGAAACTTTGAATTACCCGTTGTAAGGAATACAAATTACTGACGATCTGCTTTCATTTTTCCCTACAGCTGTGACAACTGGCAAGTCAGATACGAGTGTTCCTATCCAATGCCACAATGTAC
>NC_049995.1:7339376-7379106 GCF_000003815.2 Branchiostoma floridae
GCAAACAATCCTCGCAACTGCAGCACCCACAACTGCGGCACCGACCACAGCAGCACCCACAACTGCAGCACCCACAACTGCGGCACCGACCACAGCAGCACCCACCACTGCAGCCCCCACAACTGCGGCACCGACCACAGCAGCACCACCCACCACAATATGTGAACCTATACTTGAATGGTCTGAATGGATTGATACACACTGCCCTCCTACAGGTAGAACAATTTCGTTATTGTTGATTACAGGAATTATAATATATCGTCAAATGTAAAGCTAAATGTTGTAATGATAACATACCTCCTATGATTGTCATGCCTCTTTTTATTTTGGTACATAGTGCGATACGTGAATATAATCAACTGTATTTCAGTCAGTTTCCTCTTAGAACAGTAGGCAAGGATTGGTATTACATTTTTGTAAAAACGTAATAATGATACGCCAAATAGCAATTACTCAAGCAACGAGACATGATTTTGGAAACGGTCAGATGCTTTAGATAACACCTGTTATCTTTCGTTAGTGACACAGACGAAAGATAACAAAGCTTTTTTTGCTTATTACCTGAATGTTTAGCCACAATTGATGTAGTAAATGCATATTTTGCTTAATTGTCACTGATTAAGCATACAATACTTTTACCACTGGAATGTTTTTACTACCCAGTATGCGAGGATGGTGTGGAACTTTCGCTAGGACTGTCCTGCTATGAGATTGGACCAACTGATGCAGATAACTATACTGATGCAAATATATACTGTGCTGCTAACGGTGGCTTCGTGGTGACTCTTTCATCTGCGGATGAAGTGGTAAGTACACCACAATTGTCTTGAATTAAAGTTGAAGCATAGCATTTTGAAATGTTGTGTATTATTGTGTCAAAAGAATCTTTCTTTCTTTCTTTATCAAGTTAGTCTCATTAAGATTCATCTGCGACGGTAATGGACATAGTAAAATATGTTATTTATGTCCACCATGTAAAGCACTGACCAATATGCTGTAAGTCTCAGTCTTCTGACCCTTTCCAAATTGAAGTGACACGAAGCCTATGTCAGGTGACCTAAGCAGAAGTGTGACGTCAAAAACAGATCAATTTTTTGGGGCAGTCGGTATTGGTCTCTCTTACGGGGTCGTGTACATGTATTGGGCTTATTGATAACATCAATCTACGTCGGATTTTAAAGAGTTCAAATTGTTGTCTTCTGTTATAGGGATTTATAATGGACCAATTTGGAGATGACACTTTCTACATTAACGCACAATGGTCAACAGTTGACAGTGCCTGGCTTTTGGAGGACGGTTCACCTGCTGACATGCTGGACCTACTGTAAGATTTCAAACTTTACAAATGAGCTGTTTCCGCGGGTAAACTTAATTCTATATTACCTTAGCTATCTTGTTACAAAGAATGATATGATCATGACATATGTAAAAAAAGATAATGAGCAAGTAGGAACTATATTTCATGTAAACATGACAGTAACTATCTTTCTACACTGATTATGTCTTTGATATGCCACAAAATCTATATACGAAGTGTTTCTTCACATTACAGAGTAGCAAACTCTTTGTGGCAATTTACTTAAAAACAAGATACAATTGATTGTGTTATGAAACAATTGAAAGATACCGTCAAAAGATCATTCAATACAACAAGAATGCATGACACTCTTTTTGTTAGTCCCGAACTTCCGCACTATATTGGTATCAATTTAAATATCAATTAGCAGGTAAACGTTTAGATAGGTTAACTTCGTTGCTGCAAGAGTTCCTCAACAAAAGTTACTGTATGCTATTATTTTTAGAAATGCGCCAGATGGAAGCTCTTCCACACCATGCCTGATGATGATGAATGGACAACTCACTGCTGCATCTTGTGACGAAGCTACTCAAGTTATTTGCGAGGAAACAGGAAGTATGTGCTTCCTTATTCTTTGAGAAAACCAGTTTACAATGGAAGTTGTAACGAGACAATATGTTTTCAATTACTGTCATTCAAAAAAGTCAATATGATTTAACTTGATATAATGTTTACATTTTGTGATCTATGAAATAATAAAGATTGCATTCTAAAATAATAGCAAATAAATCAAAGGCGATAAACATTACTCGCTGTGCCTAACATGTTAACTTGTGGTTCAAATTACAGCACCAGGTCCAGAGGATGAAGACGATGAGTCAGCACGAGATGACGGATATGACATCTGTGAAAATCCCATAGATATTGAGTGTCAAAACCTGAACACCGGTGAAATACTGGAGAATGGAGGGGTGGGGTCAGATGGCCTTACGTGCACCTTAGCGGATGGTGCTCAATGTGACTACAAGTAAGTCTTATATTATGTAATATCATAATCCATCTACTCACTGGTGCTCATTGAAACAATGTGTTTGAGGCCAGTATACTAGTATGTAGCGTTACTAGAACAATATCTATTCTAGCTAATTTGGAAAAGAGATTCACTTTATTTCATTCCTATTAAGGGCTAGTCTTAGTATAATAAGATACACAATCAAACACAAATTACAGATAAAAGAACATAGTTACACAATCTTAAATGTAAAATATCAAAATGATTTAACAAATGTTGGATTGCCCTTTTCAAGTTTATGATTTGGGGTTTGATGATATGGTGTTCCATACATGATGGCACGGTAGAAGAAGGCTTGCTTTTCGAAGTTTGTGTTTAGCTTATTGTAGTTTAAAACTGTAGAAATTGAATGATCTAATTGAATTTGTGTACGTTCAATGGGCAGTAACGATGGGATGTTTTGGGGGGCTGACAAGAATTCTACCAAAAATATATCAAACGAGCTGATGACGAGTCTTGATCTTACCATGGGCCAACCCCGATCTACAATGTATCTATCAGGCCTGTTATCTAGCAGGCATGTCTAATGGGCATTTCAGCAATAATATACAGGGTTTGATTCGTTTAGAGCTTGAATAGAAATGTTTCCTATAGGTGGTGGACAGCACTGTGCTACTGTAGAATATGACAATTGTGCATACAGCGACCAAACAGAGGACTTGGCCCATGTGTGCCTTATCAAAAGTGCTAGATTATTTGGCGACAATATGATTGGCATGCAAATGTAATGTTAATAGCCTTTCCATATGCAGCCCAAAGAAAACTCTATTTCATCAGTTGAATACTTTCAGTTCCAATATCCAAATTCAGCGAGGCGAAAGGTCGAAGAGACAGATCTGTATTAACAAGTTCTAATTTCTTTTGTGACTTTGAATTACCCGTTGTAAGAAGATACAATTACTGACCATCAGTTTTGAATTTTCCCTACAGCTGTGACAACTGGCAAGTCAGATACGAATGTTCTTATCCAATGCCACAATGTACAACAACTGCACCACCCACAACTGCAGCACCACCCACAACAACTGCAGCACCACCCACAACAACTGCAGCACCACCCACAACAACTGCAGCACCACCCACAACTACTGCAGCACCACCAACCACAACTGCAGCACCAACCACAGCAGCGCCAACCACTGAAGCACCAACCACGGCTGCCACAGCATACTGTGTTCCTGTGTGTTACTGGACCGACTTTATGAATTCACACACACCAGGTTATTTTCTTATCTTGCCATTAGATAAATACCATTTTATTGTAATAGTATGCAGTCTCACACCGTCTTGAAAGTGAACTGAAAAGTAAAATTGTACTTTCCGTTTACCTTTCAACAGAACTGCATGCCTCTGTGCATGTAGTGATGATTTAAATGTAGGTTTGGTAGACATTCTGTCATGTAATCTCGAACCAATGACTCTCGGAATATCCTATTCGACGGGTTTGAGTCTTTAGTTTCATGAGACGTACTAAAATCTACTGGTAAAGTTTGTAGATAAAACGCTAAGTTGTAGACATTTCTGTTCATACCCGAAGAAACTCAGTGTACAAAAACAATATTATCATTTTTAAGTAAGAAAATTGCTAAAAGCAAAAGTAGCCTGTATGAGAGATAACTTCTTAATAACTTTAAATAAAGGATTGAATTGTAGATATTTCTTCTCATATCTGAAGAAAGTCTAGAAAAAACATAATCATGATCATTTTATTGTATAATTGAGGATATTGCTAAAAGCAATGGATGTATTGGAAATAACTGTTTCTTTTTTCATTTTTCTGGATCAATTGTAGATAAAATTAAGGGTTAGATCATAGACATTTCTCTTCATACACGAAGAAAGTCTAGAAAAAACATTTCCTGATCATTTTATTTTATAAGTGAGGATATTGCTAAAAGCAATGGACATATCAGGGATAACTTAACTGTTTTTCCCATTTTTCTAGATCAGTTGTAGATAAAGGATTTAATTGTGGACATCTCTGTTCATACCCAAAGAAAGTCAAAAATTTTATGATTATTATATTTTATCAGTGAGAATACTGCTTAAAGCAATGGATGTATCAGAGATAACATAATATCTGTTTTTCAATGTTTCTAGATCCTGATGATGACGAGACTTATTCAAACCTCCGCACGACGTATGATTTCTGCGAATCCCCAAGCGATATTAAGTGTCAGGATGTAAATGCACCCGGTTTGGCCATCAGTACTGGACCAGGGCTCACATGTGACGTTAACAACGGATTGTACTGCACGGCCATGTATCGAACCGCTGGGTAAGAACCATTTCCAGGGTTTCATTACTTTCTAAATAGACAATGCACGTTTTGATACTTTGTTTTAGTATGTATACTTGTCAAAACGTGCATTGCCTAATCTAGAATGACAGTCTTTTTTCTAATTATTCATACTTGTCTCTTCTAAATTGTTTTAACTTAAAGGCAGACATTTAAATATTTCGAGGCAGACAGCAGAATTTTACACATTATGATCTGAATTGCTGGAAAGATGTCTAACTGACACCGTAGGAAACAACTTGTAGTTTTACTCATTTTATTTATGCATTGAGGTTCGCCACATTTGTGGAAGGATTGACATGATAACAGGTGACTATCCGTTCTCAAGATGTCAGCCCAGAGACCAGACTGTAAGGTTTTATCCATTCTGGGGTGGGTACCGGTATAGAAAGTTCAGGTACATGTCCGGTTCAGGTCCAGAGGATCAGGTCAAGTTCCGGACCTGAAGCTGAACCTAATTGTGAATGAACAATACTCAAAACAATGGCCTATTTCGCTACAAATCAATCTGTTTGGTGGAGTATCCTATTGTCATGTAAACAACGCATACTGCCTCAGACTGTTAATTTTGATAAAGTTTGAATGTAGAAACTTGATAAAAATGGCGCCCCCCCCCCCCATATAGCAAACTTGCAACAACAAAAAAATGTCCACCAGATAGAAATGACAGGTGCCTGTATGGAGTGAATATTGTCAGAAAACATGGTTTTAATTCAGCTCTTTGGTTGAATAAAAGTAAAACAACTTACACTTACACAAAAGCTGATTCATTACCTCAATGGGCCGTAGTAAGGTAACGTAAGGATTGGGTCCGAAAAACTCTCTCATTCAAATAGATTTCAGTTTTCTTACATCATTCAGGTTCTAAACTTACTTGTAATCATTTTCAAATCAATTTAATTGCAGTTTATGCAAGGACTATCAAATCAAGGTTAAATGCTGTGAGCTTCCGCCTCACTGCGTCACAACCTTACGGCCAACGACAAGACCACCCACAACAACCGCACCACCCACAACTACTGCAGCACCACCAACCACCACTGCAGCACCACCCACCACTACTGCAGCACTACCCACAACTACTGCAGCACCACCCACAACAACTGCAGCACCACCCACAACTACTGCAGCACCACCCACAACTACTGCAGCACCACCCACAACTACTGCAGCCCCACCCACAACTACTGCAGCACCACCAACCACTGCAGCAGCACCACCAACCACTGCAGCACCAACCACAGAAGCACCTACCACTGCGGGACCCACAACATTAGTACCCACAACATTAGTACCTACAACTGTGGCACCCACAACCACTTGTGCCGATACCTGTAACGTCTTACACCTGCCTTCTCTTTATACCAGTAAGAAATGGTTTTACACTGCTCTGATTTTATATTAGCTTAACTGCATGAATTTTATCGCCATACAATTTATACTAAAGTTTTTTTTTTCAATGGCCCGTTTATCTTTGGAGCGTCAGTATGCTTGCACAACTCTTGTGATTATGTTGCTTCCAGTATATATATCATTCTATGCCTTATTGATATATATGATATATACAATATACATGCCCAAGCATCACAAACTATATCTTTAATATAGTTGATTGAAACCTGCATAATGAAAATTCAATTACGACTCAAGGCAGATTCCCTTTGACCAATTGCATGCTGGTTTGGCCTTTTGGATACAGTCACTTCACCGATAATTCTGCTTGGAGATCATTTTATACTTATCATTCTATTTTTGTCATTTAGGTTGGCACCACATGGACTGTTCAGAATTGCTTTACATACACCTGCTCAGACTGTGGTGAGATTATTGTCGACGAGCCTGAATGTCCACCCCCTCTTGGTGGTCTCTGTCAAAATGGCAAGATTCCGCTATATTTCAGCGACGGATGCTGTACACATTTTGCTTGTGGATGTGAGTAAACATGTATATGTTAATCAAGGTCCTTCCCATATATTTTCACCAGTTGAAGAGAAATATTTGACATGGCTATAGTCATTCACAGAACTGCATTTCTCTCCAGTCAGTTTTCCTGTTACTATCACAATACATCCTTTTTGCTCTTCTGGGAACTTTTCTTACATTGTAACTCATCAGATACCATGCTAAAAGGCCTGGTCTGGAAACGATATGCCATGTACCAGGGAAGGTTATAAATAGTATCCTGATATTCTGGTATTTTGGACCAATGTTTTAACCACATTACACTTAGTGTTGGTGTACGGTCACATGGACTACATGCTTAGCTTATAGCTGTTTGAAACTTCAGTGCAAAAAGTTATCATTGCAGTAACAATCTATATACTATTAAAGTAACTTTTAGTTTTGTTTTTCCTGACTAAATCTCTAAGCATGATTCCTGTGAACCTTTTTTTTTCTTTTTTTCTTCAAAACAAAATAATAAATGATTTAGTGGGCAACGCCAAGTGGTTGGTACTAGCCTAGGATATACATAGACAATACTTCACTTAGAGAACAACAAAACTAAAGTGCCAGCTTCATCTATTAATAACCATGTTCATGTTTACATTCTAGAAACAATTGATTAATTCTTTGTGCCATTTGACTTAATTGTTGAGTTAATTGGATTTAATTTTTGACTGGTCTACAAAATGATGATGTACCATCAACAATTCCCTTATTCAGGTGAATGCATCGGTTGGGGAGACCCTCACTACCAGGGCATGGATGGAGGTTATTTCCCATTCCAAGGTGCTGGCGATTTCGTCCTTTCCCAGTCGACTGCAAACGACCTCTTTTCTATCATTGGCACCAATGTCGACTGCAGAACTCTACCCAACGCTAACTTCTTCTACCACAATAGTCCCTACGGTCCAGACGATGTTGTTACCTGCACATCCGCCATTACCCTTCATTACGGGGGGCACGAATTCAAGGTTGTTCATCAAAACCTTCAGGTAAAAAGTTTACAAATTGTTTTCCTATGATATGATATGATATGATATGATATGATATGATATGATATGATATAAATTACACGATCGATGATACATATTCTTCGCATAGTCGCCTCCACTATTAAGCTGAGGATACCGACTGACTTCGGTTTAGCTTTCGGGCCCTGAAATCCTCTTAGAACGGGCGAAAAAAATGATATGCATTCTCTGTAGAAGGCTACATTCACTGCGTACAGTCGTTTGAGGAGGGGTCGTATAAAGTTGCGGTAAGGGCGACATAATTTCAGTCAAAGTGGAAGATGGAGGCGCTCCATAATATTACTTTGATAGTGGGCAAGAGTGTTCGGTTTCTGACATGCGGTCGATGCAGGTGTATAGCTGGGTACGTACATCTGTGACAGTTTTTCTACCGCGATTTGTTGCATGCATCTGACATGCTCGAGAGAAAAAACAAATCAAGAAAAAAGCAGTTCGGTCACTCACAGTGAGGAAGCTTGTACCACATGCCAAATATAAGACCCTACTACAAAATTCGCTAGTGCAGAGTCCCGTATCTTATACGTACATTGCTTTATATGTACATCCTGCCCAGCAACAAAGTAATGCTATGTAGCGCCAACCCTTTCCAAAACAACTATACTCAGCCGGTGTAGGCTTTAACAAAAAAAGGCATAGCTTTTTTTCTTTGGCCATTCCTGTCCCACTAGGGCTTAGGACTTTTGACCGAGTATTCGAAATAGAATAGGAGATTCTATTTGATCGATATGATCAACTTCTAACAGCAATAGATTGAGGAACAATGTGTTTATGCATGCAAGTTAATTAAATACTTTAGTCACAGTTTTGACTATACCTTAATATTCCTAACTTAAAAGCTTTTTTTTTCTTGATCATAGATGTACATTGATGGCTCACCAACAGCATGGGGTACCTACAGAGTAGGTGGTGTGGAAGCCATCCGAAAGTTTGGGAATGTCGATGTCTGGTTTTGGATCGAGCAATATGGAATCTTCGTCCAGTACAGCAACCTGGGCTACAAGGTCACCATCCGAATAGAGCCAGGAGACCTAGCAGCTTATGGCATAGATGGTCTTTGCGGTAGGTCAACTGAACAGTCTTAAATGTGCACGTTGTAGGATTAGGACAATACAAAAAGTAGTTTTTTTTACCATTTTGCCCATGGTAAGTTAGATCAATACTTTTGTAATTTATCATAATTAGCAGTGTACAAATATAGTTGCAGTGCATTCAGGGAGGGATTTTATGGCATCATTGAACTGTATACAAACATGTTTTTTTCTAAATCAGGGAACCTTGTGCAGCTTGTTTTTGCACAGTTAATAGTAATGCATACAAATGTGCTGCTGAAAAGTGGCTGTTACATATCTTTCACATGCAGGTAAAATTTGTTCTTTAGAATTTTGTCAATTTTGTGACCAGACGGTTACAAGGTGCACCTCTATGACACGGTGTTGGATTTTAGGCTTCATCAATCTTTTTTTCCTGGTACTCGATTTTAGAATTAACAATGCTGACATTTAAAGAAATAATCATAATGAAAACAGAGTCTGAGGCAAGAGTATGTACCTTGGGAAGAACTGATTCGTGTATGAGTATTGAACGAATATTCCATTGTATTACAACGATAAGTTCTCGAAAGGAAAATTGATGGTGCCCTATAAAAAGGAAGAGTGACTAGGATTCAAACTAGTCTAAAAGTCTTTACTCAAATTCTAGAATCACATTTGGCTGTACCAAGCGCAATTGGTTGAAAATCAACCAAATATGTAGTATCCGTCGGGGAAATCAGTACCATAGTATTACTTCAATGAGACTTCCCTCGATCGACTTAGCTTTTCATGCTAGATTTTAACTTTACAATGTCTGTGAGAACTAAGGAAAATGCCTGGTCATATGTCTCTTGTCAATGAATAAAAAAACTAAACCACGCCCTCCGAGATTTAGAAACCTCAAAAAAATATCCTATTTCTCTGGATCAAGGTGATGATGAACTGATTTCTTTTTTGAGAATACATGTAGGTTCACTTGCATCCTTGTAGTCCTGTGGCTTAATTTCTAAGTGATGTAGAACATGATACTAAAACCACCTCATACCATGTTGGAAATGTAATACGAAACTGCTAGTGAATGCATATTGTTACGTTTACATTAAGAACCCTTGATGATTCAACTGCAAGCTCCTTCTTTTCAGGGACTTGTAATAACAATCAGACCGATGATTGTTCGGAGGTCAACCCGGAGGAGTGTGGTTGTGAGTACCTGGTAGAGAACGGACTCGCTCACAAGAATGACTGCATTGCGACCACACCACCCCCACCGAATGAGAACTGCACGCATCTCGTGGATGTCTGCGATGAATACCTCAGTGCAGTATGTATACCATACATTGTGATGGGAATAAATTACTATTATGAATTGAAACATTATCATGGAAGCTTATCTGTGTAGGTAATAATCATTGTAAAAAGCTGAACTTCCTTCCAAAACAAAAGTGCACACGGATCAAATTTTTAACGTCGCCTGCTTCAGGGTCAATACTGATGACCAATCAGACTTCAGAATGTAAACTCGCGAGAGTTACGGACAGGTGCTCTTATTAACACGTGATCTTCCGGATACGTGCGATCCTGAAGAAGGCGACAGTGGTCGTGGAAAATTCCACCCATGTGTACTTTTATGTTGGAAGAAAGTTTAGCATTGTTCTACATTGAAACATTATGAAGCTTGAAATGTTTTTAACGTAAATTCCAGTTCAATATGAATGTAAACCAATTACTTGTAAAACATAGAATTAAAGAGGTGAATATAAAGTCATATATATTGGTATAACCGTCATTTGGCCTGATACAACAACCTGTACACAAAGACAATTTGAATGCTGTGTTCTATGTTCACCTACCCAGTCAAAAGTATTGACAACTTGCCATCTACCTTCATCAACGCGTAAAGAACTCTTGCTACTTCTTTGCTAAATGATGACTTGTGTTAATGGTTAAGATAGCTGACAAGTTACTGAGATATTCGTAGGAATTTGCATTTGCGAAAAAAACTTGAAATCAGGGAGGTTGGTAAAATAAACTACCAACCCCATGAACGTACATGTATTCACAGACCTTAGAGTATTAATGTTGATCGTCTTACAAAGAGGTAGAAGGTAAGAAAGTTTGTTTCCTTACCGCTGGTAACATATTGAATCAAGCCTTGATTCTTTAACAAATTATTGTTGTTTTACAAAAAAAAACAGAATCCCATAAGGAACTCACTAATGGAGGAGTGCTTCAAGTTTGTGGACCCTGAGGTGTTCCGTCGAGCCTGTAGATATGATGTGGCTCATTGTGTATCCGAGTGCGAGTCAATTGAAGCCTTTGCCACCACCTGTTTCGAAGAATCCAGACGCCAGAACGAGCCCATATGCATCGACTGGCGGTCCGAGTTACCACATTGCTGTGAGTACCCAACAACGTTTTTTCCCTTCAAATTCATGATCTAACAGACATGCTGACAGCCATACCAAATCAATTTGTGGCTTTAGAATTATATTGTCGATTTAAAGAGGAAAATCATTATATCAAATTAAGCAGAGTTAAAAGGACTAAATCAGTGAAATTAGTGTCATCTACCACGACATTTGACACACAATTCCTGTCGTGAGTATGTCATATTTGCAATCATCACATCCAGATGATTTTCTTGTGTTATGGTATAATCATTAGCAGTTTTTCTCATTGGACACATCTAGGCACTGAACTACATACTTGAGACTAGGGCATCATCTATTCGTCCTAAGTCAGAAACGTTTATTTTACACATCATGGCCAAATGTGTTTCTCCCTATTTCAGCATTGAACTGCTCCGAAAGTCTGGTCGAGCGGTCTTGTACGTGCCAGACAACGTGTGACGCACCGGACGACCACTGTGATGACGCCGACATGATACAAGATGGCTGCTTCTGTCCAGATGGGTATTTGTTTGACGAGGACACCAACCAATGTGTTCCTGAAGAGGAATGCCGTGAGTTTGACCTCTTTTGTAATAACTGTCCAAATACTAGTAGTGTTCAATGAAATTGATTAAGTAGTCAATTAGATTGTACCAGACTGAGTGTAGTTGCATCAGGATAGAATGATTTTGGTTGATATATTGTAGGGTGGAACGCATTGTCATTATTAGCAAAAACATATACGACAGGGGAATTACTTCTTCGATGTAAGTAATGCCAGGTGTTGAGTGGAGTTAGCTGCGCATATCGCAGTTGGGGTTAATGGAACGATCGACAGCAGAAGCTGGTGTTACCTCATGAAAAGACTACGTGGATGCAGAATCAACTTAACCATGAAACCATTTCATCACAGATGAACAGAGAGTCCATTTTCTCTTTGTAAAGTAGACAAATCATGGTAGAAATGCAATTGATGCATAGTCAAATTCTGCCTTCTTTTATGATAATTCGTTGACTATGCTGCTACTGTTATTTTACTTCATCTACAGTTCACTGTGTGGACGACCAAGGCAACCCTGTACCGGTAAGAAATGTGTCCAATTACCAAATGCATGGTAAACTTGGATGACTATAAACTTTACTGTCGTTATTTTCCTCGACTGGTAAGACCCAAAACATATAATTTATTCATTTTCCAATAGGTCCAACATCCGGTCCACCGTTTTTTCCGGACTGGTGCAATTAGAAATAAAAACGATTTTGTACCTGTACCCGTAGCAATTACTCTTTTTTTTCAGATTGGCTCCACATGGGTGCCAGGAGGTGATAGTTGCCAGATCTGCACTTGCCATGGTCCCAACTACTTTGACTGTGAGTATAAGGAATGTGTACCAGTTGAGCAACCAGTCTGCGAAGGACTCTGTAAAATCAAGAGGAATGTGGACAATTTTGACCCCTGCTGCCCAGAGTATGAGTGTGGTAAGAACGTTTTTCAACATTTTGGTATTACTTTCGCTATTTAAGAAGTAACATATGTGCATAGATAAATAGAGAGAGATTCGAGGAGCTACATCTACAAGAACGATGTAACAAAGTAATCAGAGTGAAATTAGTGAATATATCAAGCGAACCAAGCAAGAAAAGCACATACATGGCCTACGTTTATATAGATCTATTGTGTTGTGGACTAGATTATCTCTTTCATTTCATACATTCAAAATTTGTATTCGCCCTTAGCCTGTGAAGTGCCCTGTGACGTCCCACCTGTTCCCGTGTGTGGTTATGGGTATGTTGCAATCAATGTACAGAGCCCAGACGACTGTGGCCCAATCTATGAATGCAGTAAGTCACTTTGTGTAATATTATGTAAAACATGATGATGATGTCGCTACTGCTCTTCGATAATGACTAATGCATCTGTTTTTTTCGTTTTCAAATTTCAAAGTCGAGATTTTCTTCTTGCACTGCTTCCAACATGACTAAGGCCATATTCTTTGAAGCCAAGACTAAAAGTGGTTATAAAAAGACACAATTCTGCGAATAACTGTGTTGTTCGAAATTGATATTGGTGCATAATATTATGTACACGTTTACTAACTTCTTTCATTTATTAAAAATACAGTCCATGTTATTAATTATCTCAAGAAAAGTTTTAAATAGCCTGTTGCTTCATATCCCATTGCTGCCATAATTATTTATTCAAGTATCTTTATTGTTTTTTACGGTTATATCTGTAAAGTATGCATAATAATATATACATGTATTGTTAATCAATGTCAACTTTCCGCGTTTTAACAGTTTGCGACAACAGTACTTGTGACCCGACCTTGCCAGAATGCAATCAGTTTGAGGAGCTACAAATAACCGACACCGACTGTTGTAACATTTACGAATGTGGTAAGTAGTGCATGATATTGTGATATGGACGCGTTACAAAATAAGGGAAGAGACCTGTAGATTTAGATGGAACCTCATTTCCATCACAACCTCTTTTCACGTTTACTTCAGGCTTTTAACTCAATGCATTTAGCCAACGTTGGGCATGGATTGTTGTTTGAACAAAGTTATGCATGAAAGCTCAAATCGCCCTGCAGGCCGCTTTTCATTGAGGTCATAAGGTAAGAGGCAAGGGTCAGACAAAGGATATCCATGATGTCAGACAAAGTATATAACAGTTTACATGATTTTAAGTCCTAATTAGTCATGTAAGTCTGTATACACAAATTGTCATGGATACATGAATAGTTGGGATTTAATGACAATGATATTGTCATTGTCATTAAAGAAATTGTGAATTTTAACTTCTCAATGAGTCTAATGAAGACATGATCAGTAATCTCAGCAATTTTTAGATATTCGAAATCTATGGCATGTTTTAGGCCCGGCCTCTAGGCAGGCAGAACTAGGAGAATTAATGTAGCAAATATTGTGTATTTAAAGCATAGTAATTGAGGAAAAGTGTATCTAAGATCTTGAGAAAAATTGTACCGAGTGTTTATTTAATACTCCTCAGAAACAGTCGGTTGCACATGTGCATGGCTATAATTGTATTGTTTATTCGTAGCTTGGGGTCCCAAATTGTAAAGGTAGACATCATTCGTAGTTTGGGCTCCCAAATTGTAGGTAGACATCATTTGTAGCTTGGGGTCCCAAATTGTAAAGGCAGACATCATTCGTAGTTTGGGCTCCCAAATTGTAGGTAGACATCATTCGTAGCTTGGGTTCCCAAATTGTAAAGGTAGACATCATTCGTAGTTTGGGCTCCCAAGTTGTAAAGGTAGACATCATTTGTAGCTTGGATTCCCAAATTGTAAAGGTAGACATCATTTGTAGCTTGGGCTCCCAAATTGTAAAGGTAGACATCATTCGTAGCTTGGGTTCCCAAATTGTAAAGGTAGACATCATTCGTAGTTTGGGCTACCAAATTGTAAAGGTAGACATCATTCGTAGCTTGGGTTCCCAAATTGTAGGTAGACATCATTCGTAGCTTGGGTTCCCAAATTGTGAAGGTAGACTCATTCGTAGCTTGGGTTCCCAAATTGTAAAGGTAGACATCATTCGTAGTTTGGGCTCCCAAATTGTAGGTAGACATCATTCATAGCTTGGGTTCCCAAATTGTAGGTAGACATCATTCGTAGCTTGGGTTCCCAAATTGTGTAGGTAGACATCATTCGTAGCTTGGGGTCCCAAATTGTAAAGGTAGACATCATTCGTAGCTTGGGTTCCCAAATTGTGTATGTAGACATCATTCCTAGCTTGGGGTCCCAGATTGTAAAGGTAGACATCATTCGTAGCTTAGGGTCCCAAATTGTGAAGGTAGACATCATTCGTAGCTTGGGTTCCCAAATTGTAAAGGTAGACATCATTCGTAGCTTGGGGTCCCAAATTGTGAAGGTAGACATCATTCGTAGTTTGGGCTCCCAAATTGTAGGTAGACATCATTCATAGCTTGGGCTCCCAAATTGTAAAGGTAGACATCATTCGTAGCTTGGGGTCCCAAATTGTGAAGGTAGACATCATTCGTAGCTCGGGTTCCCAAATTGTAAAGGTAAACATCATTCGTAGCTTGGGCTCCCAAATTGTAAAGGTAGACATCATTCGTAGCTTGGGTTTCCAAATTAACAAAGGTAGACATCATTCGTAGCTTGGGTTTCCAAATTGTAGGTAGACATCATTCGTAGCTTGGGTTTCCAAATTGTAAAGTTAAAGATCATTCGTAGTTTGGACTCCCAAATTGTAAAGGTAGACATCATTTGTAGCTTGGGTTTCCAAATTGTAGGTAGACATCATTTGTAGCTTGGGCTCCCAAATTGTAAAGTTAAAGATCATTCGTAGCTTGGGCTCCCAAATTGTAAAGGTAGACATCATTCGTACGTAGCTTGGGAATAATATAATATGATACAATGTAATTGTATTGTTCTTATCCTTCAGTGTGCGTCGGTTGCCCGCCACTACCAGAAATATCATGTGAAGATGTAAGTTCTCATCGCTTGACTTTTATTCCTATGATATGTAGAAGGAAATTACAATGTTATTTGTTGAACTCATTGCCATACACCTCAACGTATGTCTATTACAAAAAATACATTAAGTTTGTACCTGTTCTCATATGTCATTTTATACCGTAAAAAATCATATATTTTCTGAAGATTACAAGCAAAATATGTAGATAAAAGGCAAAATAAACTCATGCATTATTTAAAACTTTCTTTTCCAGGGTTATGAACCAGTGGAAGTGCCTTTCAACTTTGGTTGTAACTGCTCTACTCTTGAATGCCGTACGTTTCTTTGATAAATTTTTGTAATTGGTAGTCATAATTTGATGACAATCGGCAGAGTCCATAGCATGCCCGCTTCGTTATGTCATTTATGCCTTTATGATGTAATGATGTAGTTATGTCTGTTTATTGTCAGGCACTATGACCCATAAGGACGAACAATTGACAGGACATTATACCTGTGGCCAATCATCAAATGGGACAAAGTCCCTGGCCCCAAACCCAGAAGAAGACTCTATCAGTACAATGTACATGTGGGTTGGTGCGAAGAGTAGAATTGGTGAATTATTGGCCAAAAGAATCGGTCCATTGGAAGTCACATATCCACTATGTCAGGCAAATGAAACCCAACGGTGACCAAACTCTTCTTGCAAGTATTCTCTCTAAAGCCTAGTCTATGTTATTAGTCTGACAGAGAAACCCAAAGGGTAATGGTTTGACTACATATTGACTGTTCTGGTTGCGATTTGAATTTGCCCAACGTACAGAACATAAAGCATTCCCAGTCATTGGAGAAGCGTCAGGTGCAGGTTAAAGAGCCCAACGCACTTGTCCATTCGATTGGGAGTCTACCCTGGGTGTGCTTGACATAACTAATAGCGAATATGTCATATTTCAACTAAATGTGATGACTGCTTTACCTTTTTTTTCCTTGTACCTTTTCCCAGAACCACTACCAGACTACTGCATCTATGAGGATTCTGACTTTGTTGATTACATCACACAACTTGGGATTCCTCTTCCTCCCGGCATAGATATCGGCCAAACATTCTACGAGGTAAGGAAAGTTAGCTTTCCTGGTGAGAAAAAAGAGTTTCACAGATTTTTTCAGATTTTATCATGTTGATGTAATTACTATAGAGAGAACAAGGCATTCAAAATGGAGGTAAAGTTTCAAAACTGGGGTCTGGGCGGGCATCTTTTGGAAACGAAAAAGGTATGATATAAAAGACACCAAGCTTCATTTCTTAACTACACAAGACGTAAAGAGAATACTCATTTGCATTATTGGTTATATTTATACGTATACATTTCCATTTCTCGTTTTCACACACATCCCGGCCGGGCCCCGGTTTGGAAAGGTGACGTTAGCCTAAATCTTTATAGCTCACAAAATTATTCTGTTCGTTTGATTTATATATATTTAGCCGGGAGACATATGGCAGGCAGCCTTTGGATGTGTGGAATGCACCTGTCTGGAAACAGTGGAAGATGAAAACCATGAACATGGCGGTCGCCTGCATGAAATCGAATGTTACCCCACAGAAGATTGCGATACAACGTGCCCAGAACCAGTGAGTGACAATTTTTTCTTCACTGTATAACTGTTACAACTAGCCTGGGTACCATCCGGATAGTAGTTCGCTCCTATGTTCGCTTCTGCTATCCAGAAACACAGAGAAAAAAAATCTAACGGTTCTTGGTGGAAGTCAATGTGCAGATGTTGGCACATCAACGCACCAAATCGGTAGTGTGTTTTTGGCACACAGTTAGACAGATTAGCCGAAGAGGCTCGGTGGGCGTCACTCCACCGTAAGGGAAAGTCGTGTAAAGTGCATTTCCCAAGGGCACAACGTCGGGGCATGGTGGGAATCGAACTCGGAACCTTTCGATTCAGAGCCGAACGCTCTACCAGTTACGCCACGCCAACGCCACAGAAACACAGAGAAGCGATTGTATATAGTGTATAATGAATGTCAGAGCTAGAAGCGACTGTATATAGTATATAATGAACGCCGGAGCGAACGACTTTCCGGATGGTACCCAGGCTATGTTACAGCAACATTAGAGGGCTTCTTCATAAAGTGTTGAAAAGTTGTAATTTTCCCGCGGACAGTACAGCTGTCAGACATGTTGTTGTTAACATCCCGTGAAGTACCAATGAGTTGTAAAAAGTACCCGTGTGTCGAATACCTTTAAGATAGCGGTGATTCATTTTCACGCGTAGGAGTGATTAGATTGTTTGTTTGTTTTATTAGGATCTCCATTAGCGATACCGCCGAAGTGGTACCGCTATTCTTCCTGGAGTCCGAAACTTACATATATATATATATATATATATACAATAAAAACTAACATAATCAACGAAACTTATACAATTGTTAAACAGAAAAGTTGTTTGCAATGATTTTATTTGGCGAGGGCGATATAGTCATAATACCCAATTACTATAGTATGGAAGCACCAACAGTTTTGAGTTCACGGGGAAGCGAACATGAAATCAACGTAAAAATGTCAATAATTTAACAGCAACATGAAATATTGCACTACAGTCAAACCTGTATATAGCGGAAAGATGGAGAAATATGACCACTATAGACAGGTGACCACTATAGAGAAAATGTTGATCAATTGACCATGAGTAAGCTTCACATGATTTCAGTTCCCACTAATCTTTCTCACCAAGTAACATTGTCTCGATCGGTAAATTCACCGACAAAGACTTGCACTTTAATGCTCAAGGCATGCATACATTCTGCTACCGCCAAAATAACCCTGTCGGGAACTCCAAATCCTCGCAAACTACAATTTCAAACTCGGTGCAGGGTGACATAAGGCTGCAGTATGGTTGCAATAGGCAGTGTTTCGGTATCTACGGGACCGAAAATCGTGTGGCTGTGGCCGCGTTGGACAGGTGGCCGCTAAGCCTATTTCTTAATCATTACGAATCCAAGGGACCGACAAAAAGTGGTCACTGTGGCCAGGTGGCTGCTATGCAAAGGCCGCTAATACAGGTTTGACTGTATTTCTTAACTGTTTTTGCACTGGGTGTTGTTTCAGTGCACGGCATATACGCCAAGCACAATACCGGGGACGTGCTGCGGAACGTGTGAACCTATTCCTTGCTGCGTAGTTGGATTGGATGGCGGGGAAACATTCTATGGCGTAAGTAGCTTCACAACATATCTTTTGTTGATTCAACATATCATATAGTCAGATAATGCCAACTTTGATCTTAATTATCAGAGCGACACTTTTCACTATACTTTGATAATTTGCACATGACATTTGCTTAGTTATTGAACTATTATAATTTCCTTCCATTTTGTTAATTGATATAACACTTTTGTATTATTGTCTAATGTATAATTTTTCACATCTATCCAATTTTTATAAGTTTATGAATTTTGTATTATAATTTGTTACTTTTTGGGGAAGACTATGTATAAGCCACAAGGCTTTTTTCCTCCCCCCTGCACGTTCTTTCCTCCTTTAATTTGTGTTATGTTATCTTTTTTAAAGATTGTGCAAAATTGATAAATCAAAAATCAATCAATACACCATATCTGATCTCAAAGTACACGTAAACCATGCGTATAGCAAACTGGAGCATACTTTCGTAAAAACGCAACCTTTACGCACACACTAAGGCGTGCTAAAGATTGGATTTCGTGCAGTAATTTGTCAGTCACCAAGTGCAACGGAATACTTGTTCAAAGAATAGCTACATCATTCATATAGATAGACAAATAGATACATAGATACAATGTAAATAGATAAATTTTGATGGATGTACTATGTGTTTGAATGTGTCACACAAACTCACATTGTATATCACAGGGTTCACATTAGATGACTTGCCCCACCTAGACCATTCACGTTCAAGCTTAGTTGCTGTTAGGCATTGAATATATATAAGCTTCTTCCCGTATTCTATCAACTTAAGTAACTGAAAATGTATAATGGTCCCTGATGGCAACATGGCAAACCTGCACATTCTGTTCTTGCACTTCTACTAGATAAAAAAAGAAGACGTTGAATTTATTTGTATTTGTAATTTGCTATCTTTAAACATGTTTTGTTGCGCCTTCCCCAAAAAATACAAAAAAAAGTTTTTAGTCATCATTTAGTCAGTACTTAAAGGATAAAAAGACCCTTAACGTAGATGTAAGACAACAGGTATTACTCCGCAATATGCCTTACCTTAGCACCTTAGTTATTCTCCTGTTTTTGAGGCACATTGTTGTCCTTTTCCACGTATCTTGTTGTTGCTTCCCTCCTATCTATATACGAAGTTCCAAGTTCTTTCTCTATATTTAATCTTCACGTCAATTTTGGCCCACATTTACTTCTCCTTCGTTTCCCTCTGATTTTGATTTGTTTTCTCATAGCTTCAAGAAAACGAATGGTAGTTGACTATTTTACACTGTTCAATTGATTTGTTTTCTCATAGCTTTTTTTTTTCACTGATTTCTTTATAGCTTTAAGAAAACGAATGGTACTTGTACATTTTGCACTGTTTAGTATTTGATTTTATTGATTCTGTATCCTCTGTCAACTTATGTTTTATCCTCTTATTTTAATTTCAGCTAACTTGATGTGTGTGTTATTGGTCCACGCATGCTGACACATCACACTTTAATAGAATTTCATTCATTCATTCATTCATTCATTCATTCATTCATCCCTTTCCTTCCTTTATTCCTCCACCCTGGGAGAGCATACATATTATATACAATTATGTACAAATGTTGAAATATTAAACGCAACATAATTACAACTCGTCTCATCTTAAACGTTTCTGGAACAACAGTCCTGCGTTTCTGTTAGATTTCTGCACACAGCATAACTACACCTTGTCATGCCAAACGTTTCTGGGACAACAGTCCTGTGTTTCTGTTA
Source organism: Branchiostoma floridae (assembly GCF_000003815.2). Taxonomy (NCBI): domain Eukaryota; kingdom Metazoa; phylum Chordata; class Leptocardii; order Amphioxiformes; family Branchiostomatidae; genus Branchiostoma; species Branchiostoma floridae. The sequence continues at coordinate 7,359,842 of NC_049995.1, forward strand.
CATGTCTGTACACACATAGTTACACCTCGTTTTGTCATAAACGTTTCTAGAACAACAGTCCTTTGTTTCTGTTACATTTCTGTACACACATAGTTGCACCTCGTTTTGTCATAAACGTTTCTAGAACAACAGCCCTTTGTTTCTGTTACATTTCTGTACACACATAGTTACACCTCGTCTTGTCATAAACGTTTCTAGGACAACAGTCCTGTGTTTCTGTTACATTTCTGTACACACATAGTTACACCTCGTCTTGTCATAAACGTTTCTAGGACAACAGTCCTGTGCTTCTGTTACATTTCTGTACACACATAGTTACACCTCGTCTTGTCATAAACGTTTCTAGGACAACAGTCCTGTGTTTCTGTTACATTTCTGTACACACATAGTTACACCTCGTCTTGTCATAAACGTTTCTAGGACAACAGTCCTGTGCTTCTGTTACATTTCTGTACACAGCATAACTACACGTCGTCCTGTCGAACATGTTTCTGGAACAACAGTCCTGTGTTTCTGTGTTACTGTTCTGCACACAGCATAACTACACCTCGTCCTGTCGTACATGTTTCTGGAACAACAGACCTGTGCTTCTGTTACATTTCTGCACACAGTATAACTCCTCGTGTGTGTGTGTGTGTTATGTACAAATATTAAAATATTAAACGCAACATAATTATACCACGTCCCGTCTTAAACGTTTCTGGTTCAACAGTCCTGCGTTTTTGTTACATTGCTGCACACAACATAGATACGCCTTGCCCCTACTTAAACTTTCCTGGGACAATAGTTCTGTGTTTCTGGTACAGTTCTGCACACAACATAAATGCACCTCGTCCTGGCTTGAACGTCTCTGTTATTCAATAACAGTCCTGTGTTTCTGTTACAGCTTTAAACAGTTTTCATTCGTTCATTCATTCATTCATTCATTCATTCATTCATTCATTCATTCATTCATTCATTCATTCATTCATTCATTCATTCATTCATTCATTCATTCATTCATTCATTCATTCATTCATTCATTCATTCATTCATTGGTCCCGTCTTCTCCTTCCATCTATCAGGTAAATGACACCTATGGACTTCCGGGAGACAATTGCACCGTGTGTGAATGCATTGAAATTGTGGCACCTCCCTTCAGCCACCCTACGGTGATGGAGACTTGTATGCCGCATATTTGCTTGCCTGAACCTGAACTACCTGGGTTCTGTTACCACGATCCATACACTGTTGAGACCTACACTGAGGGAGGACCCGAAGGATTCTGTTGTGTGAAGCACAACTGTAAGTGTGTTTCCTGGACATTTGAATAGAAGGCAGGATGAAAACAGCTGGCTTGAAGAGAAACGCTTGAATCTCATCATATGCACAACTTATAACTGTGTGAACCAAAGGGTATAGGAGAAATCTTGTGCACAACCTGGGTTTACTTACTTTGCTTACGTTTCGGTGTCTAACAGACACCTTCCTCGGAGCTTCTGCTTCTCGCCACTATAGTTAGCCGATGTAGGTGATCCTTTTGCGGCGAAAACACAATCCTAGTGCCACCTACATCCAGCCCACTATTTTTTTTTAAGTTCGGTTATATTTTGCGTGAAGATAGGATACTCCAGCAAATAGATTCCTTTGTAGCGAAATGGACAATTGTTTTTAGTATTGCCCATTCACAAACAATTAGGTTCAGGTCCGTACCTGTACCTGAATTTTCTGTACCGGTATCCACCCCTAAACCCACACTTAGATTTGCCACGCTTTCGGTTTTAACTTTATTTAAACTAGAAGGAATCTGACTCCTTTCACCAAAGACAAAAAGAATTAACGGATGTAAAAACGAAATTGTGGTCTTCTTTCCAACCTGCAGGTTTCAGAAGGGAGGGCACACCAGAGGAATCATGCCAGCCATACAACTATACCGATAATATTCACTATTCGACTGAGGATGAAGATGGTCATGAGCTTGACTGTGTCAGTACAGCAAAAGTACTGCACACCTACTGTGAGGGTCAATGCACTACCCAAGCCACTCTTCACAGTGAGTGTTTTATCCTTTTGTCAACGTCTTCATTTATATCTGTGTACATAGGATCCACTGAATGCAAGAGCAGAGTCAGGATATTGTACGATAGGTACGTGAATTGAGGGTATATTCAGTTGTCGATTTGTTGTTGTACAAATGTGAAATGTGTAGTAGATTATATAATATGAATGTCCCTAAACAGACTATGTAGTTTGTATATCTTGTGACAGCAAGGTTTTCTGTAGATCCTTGTTGACGTTTGGCTCTTTTATAACCTTACTGAACATCATGTAGTGAAAAGAAAAACCTTGTGACACTTTTCCGATTAGCTGGATTTGGCCTTGTAAATATGAAGTTCTTTATACAATGGCGTTAATGGGAAAGGGTTTGATTTCACAAGCATTGGCTGGATTTTGCTCCAAAGCTAATAGCAATTTTCTTCTTCGTTATTACGTGCTCAACCTCAATTAAGCTGAGAGCTCGATGTAAGACGTACACAAAACTGTTTAAGTTTTGATCCACTCACCCCGGGAAGGACCCCTAGTCTTTTCGAGAAGTGTGGCGGGTTCTTTTACGTGCTTGCGTGGGGTGTGGCCTTCCCTGAACACTGGACCTACATTTAATATCGTATCCTAGGGACGTCCCTAGCCGAAGCTAGGTACTCATTTAAGTGGTTAATTCTGTACCTCTTTCTGGTTACAGCATCACCACCACATTGCCCGCCTGACTGGCACTCAGATGACGGTATCAGCTGCTACAAGATCATACACGAAGAACGTGATTACCAAGGTGCAGCGGACAAATGCGCAGAGTTAGACGGACGGCTTGCAAGCTTTTGGACTGCAGACAAGGAGGTAGGGCTTCGAAACCATAACAACTTTGAAAGAGATTGACAATCTATTGTAAAATGGCATTAAAATATTGGGAGCTTTGAATGCATCTGTGCAACAATTTTATGTGAAGGGAATGTAGAAAAGCAGAGCGGAATCGTCGTCTTGACTGGAAGTGATTTTGAGAGTATGCTTTGATTCGAACTCTCATCGTCGCAATGTAGTAGGGCTATCCGCATCCAACCATGCGTAGTAGGCCATGGAATTGTTGTTCAGCAAAGGACCGAGCCACCAGATAATGAATGAAGACTTTTGTTGCACAGTTTTGTCCAACCGAGCTAAGTACAGGTCACAACAAGTAAAAACATGTATAAGTTATATATACATTTAAAAGTATCACAAATCTAATCTAACACAAGAGTTCGGCTTCCTCTCGCTTCTTGGTAATTGTGAAAATGTAGGACTGTATGGGTTTAGCTATGGTCGGTTTGTCAAAACGCATGAGAAATATAAACTTGTCAGTGCTACTCATGTGTCTAAAATGAGGGAATTCTACTTTCCATGTAACTTAATAGAGTATTTCTACCATTGACATACATGTCGCAATCAACAGTGAAGTGCACTTCATCTTCTATCATGTTTGAGGTACAAAATTGGCAGACTCTTTGTTCAAAAGGAGTGCGGTTGTGCATGGCAACCTGCTGCGGCTCTCATTCGGGTGTTCCCAAGTACTGCATTAAGGTCAATCTCGGACCACCAACCCGTTCAGCTCAGCATGGGCGATTCAAGGAAAATTCTTTGGCCTACCTCCTATGATCCAGCCAACATTTGTAGTACAGCTTGTATCTACATGGAGCGGGGTTAAGAAACAAGAGAGTCTGACCAAATTTCAAGCTGTAGAATGTTCACTACAAGACAATTATAGTCAGCAATTGAACAATTGAAGTTTTCTTTTCCTTGGTTCATTTTATGAAGCAGTTGTAAATTAAGTGCTCTCAAAGCCCACTGATAGATGCTCAGCTTGCTGAGCAGAAAGACTAACAGCCAACATGTCATTCTCACAAGCCTCGGAGTTTCGTCTTGGCCTTTTGTTTAATGTTCTTAACGTCATAAGGAAAATACTATCTACCTCAGGTTACTTCTGCTATTTAAACGCCAGAGGGAATGGGTTCGAAACCACTGATTTTTCTCGATGTTTTGCCCTTGGGAAATGTACTTTACTCAACTTTCCTCACTTCACTCAGGTTAAAATGAGTACCTAGATGTTTGAGGAGGGACACAATTCGACCATGTTTAATGACCCACCGCACAAAAGACTGTCCATCATAATTAGCAGTTCAACCAAAGATAGCCTGGCAATTTGGAAATAGACCAATGAGAGAATGGCTGCATGTCCGTCAAATATTTGCATTATTATGTTTTTATTTTGCATCTCTTAAGAGACCATGGGATCAGTCTACGGTGCTCTAAATTGCTATATCTTTCGGTTATAATATTTATTATTTGATCTTATATTGTGAAAATTTGTGTGGTTAGGGTGAAAACTAAATGGAAGCTGATTTTAGAATTAAGTTTTGTCTGTTTGCCCCATTGACCTCGTCTTCGATCTATCATGGCCGCCGAGTGAGAAAGGTGTATTGTAAGCTCCTCGTAATTCAGCTCACCCAATAACAATAACACTCACACATTTTCTTGTCTTGGACAGGCATACCTGCTGCAGCTGTTGGCAAATTATACAGGCACACAAGATCTCTGGGTGGGCTTGGCGATTGACCCGGACACAGGAGTATGGACATGGACTGATGGAATGGAAGCTGAACCTAACACGTAAGGAATTAGGTTTCAGTTTTACTGTAAATGCAGAAATGTTCGCGGTGGATTAATGTTCGCGTTTTTCGCCGCTTCACCGCGAATTTAAAACCACCGCGAACATTTTCCATAACAGTAAGAGACTACAGTGCATGGTGCTACCGCGAAATTAAAACCACCGCGAAAAGTCCACTTTCCCGCTACCGCGAAATTAAATCCCCGCAAACTTAAATGCATTTACAGTATCTCCATGAAAATGGAGATATTGTTTTGGATGTGTGTTGTGTGTGTGTGTGTGTGTGTGTGTGTGTGTGTGTGTGTGTGTGTGTGTGTTTCCGGATTTTTGTAGACATCATAGCTCAAGAACCTCCTGATGGATTGCAATGATATATAATATGTAGGTAGGTATTGGAAAGACAACGGTCAAGGTCAATTTTGGACCCCTAGTATGTGACCATGGTACTGCAGCAGAACTTCCATATTGTGTATATTTTGACATGGACATGCTATGGTCTTGATTGTTTGGTGACAGATAACTTGTTTAGTATGAGTTTGGCCTCAGCTGGAACAAATAGAACAAAAGCTGCTGCAGTTCCAAGGCCACCCACCAGGGGGACCTAAGATGGACCTTGATTTTCGTCTTCTCAACACCTACCTACATCTCAAATATCATCCCAGTCCACACGGAGGTTCTTAGTAAGCTGAATACAAAAATACAGAAGCACAGAATAAGGGCAAACCCAAAACAGTACTTTCTTTTATTCATTGAGGTAACAAAGCAACAGCCATAGCAAGAACTAAGATGCAATTTTAATAATAAAGTTTATTGCAAATTCTTGCCCGTGGGCTAACTGCAGGTAACATAAGAGATTCAGACAAAGTAAAAACAATATGAAAGGTGTCTACTCTAGTCTAAAACTAGTAAAAGCTAACTCTAGATCCTGGGTTATTGGGTTCGACTCCTTTTTCAAAGACAGTGAAAGACGAAAGATCCCACCTTTTCTATTATGTGTGGGGTAAGAAGGAGAATTGTTTTCTTTTTGTCGGTGAATGTTAAGAAGTTTGGATGGAATTTGGTGGCCTCTTCAAACAGCTCTTTTCTTTCGTGATCATATTAGAAAGAGCAGTTTGACATAAAATGTGTTTCGTCTTCCACCATGTTTGACGTGCAATGTTTGCACGTTCTTTTACCTACTGCCCTTCTTTTACCTACTGTTCTTTTACCTACTAACCTACTGCCCTTTCGGCCTAAAACGGTAATGGGATTACAGTTGTATCTTTACCATCACCATTCGGCCACTTTGATTTGATTCTTTCAGTTTCCAGATCGCGTGCTCCTGATAGAAACTCAATATTTTTCCCCAAATACAGGAACTGGGCGTCCATCACCGAAGCAATCGATGGAGATATCTGCGCAGCGGTCACGCCTGCTGGCGTTTTCGTTTCTAGGGACTGCCTCTGGTCCTTCCCATTCATCTGCGAACGTGCGCCAAGTAGGTTTGCCCTGTACTTACATGTACCTTTGTCAATTGATACCTTACCGTTTGTCTTTGAATGTAAGTTCATCTGTGACGGTAGTCAACATTATATTACAACTTTAAACTCTATCTCCTTACAAAAAAAGCGCTTACCAACAAGCTTTCGATCAGTCCTCTTATCCTTATCAAGTTGAAATGACGCAGAGCCTATGTCACACAATTGTGATGTTAGCAAAGGGTCAAAGGTGCTTACAAGTCGGTGTCGGCCCCCGTCTTGGTTGAGGGAAGGTTGGTGGGGTAACCGTTTGTCATTGCATTACCTATACACTTGCCAAATTGATTAACTGCTCGCTTTGCATTCGGGCCTATTAACTTGCCTTGAGCATAAATGTTCAATAAAGCTCTTTCAGTTCATTCCATTGATGATGGTACTTGATGTCTCTCTGCAGCTACTAAGGTGAGGGACCTGTGCCGCTGCTGTACTGCCAGTACTTTCGAGGAAGAGGATGTCCCCATGTACTGTAGTAGTTCCAGTCCCACTGGTGAAGACAAGTCCTTCTACTTCAGTCACCGCATCATCACCGAATGTGTCTGTGAAGAACACTACTGTGAGGATGAAGATGAGCATGAAGTTCCCTTGGGCTAAATGAAGACTGACGATACGCGCATAACGTAAACGGACCCGTATAACGAGCTACGACTACGATTTGAACAAAACGGACCGGTATAACGATTTTACGACCATGAATTAACCTAATCGGACTGATATAACGAGAGAAGACCACGGCGAAACCACGTGCGGACCAACAACGATTATCGGAAAACATGCTGTTTGACAGGATTGCTGGCTAAGATCTACAAAACTGAACCTCAACTGTTTCTTTTCTCCCCATCAAATCAAATGTTGTATCTTTATGATGCAACCTCACTTCACATACACTGATGTATTACTCTCTTCCTAACTCAGTAATTCATACCTATATCATTTTAATCTCAATTATTTCTCTAAAAAGGTATATAGACCTTCCCTTCCTGGTCTACTCATACCACAGTTCGCGCCAACTTCTTCTTTAAAAAACTAATCTCACTCGAGGTACCGAATGGCTTGGTTGAAAGACTTAATGTCCTCAGCATGTTGAATTTTATCAATTTATTTTTTGTAGTTGCCTAGGATGAGTTGCCTATAGTCATAGGAGTGAAGGTTGACTTTGAAGAGATGAACACATCATGATGAGACCAGAAGGTTGCAAAAAAATAAATCATAAGCATAAAAAAACATGTCAACATCTGATGAAGAGCAACTTAGAAATGGTTGTAGTAAACTTGAAAACATCTGACGATTGAATATGAGCATCACTCAAAGATACGGTAGACGATTGCAAATATTTGCTTCATTCTGCATTGTTGGAAAAAAAGATACACAAATAAAACAAGTAACCCGGATTTAAGCAATGTAGAAATAACTGGAAATGTGAAATAATCAAGGACAAAAAAACAACAAGCAGGTAACGCAAATTGTAGGAACATGGCAAACCAACTGTAAAATGGCTGGGATACAAGTGTGTATAAGGCTTCTGTCACAATAACATCACGTGGCAAAGTGTCAGTCAAAGAGGAGAGAGCAGGATTTTGGGCAGGATCGGCGATTTGGGCAGGATCGCCAACTAAGAACTGAACATGTTAGTCTGTAGATAACATCTGGAATGCGTTATACTTTGACATTGAGACAAAGGGCTTCCTAGAATGGCCCCCAAAGAATGTATTTGATACAGATCATTATATACACTGATGTGCAATCAACAAATATATGCTACGATCTTGAGAGGTTAGAGAGAATAGACATGTTGCTTGTCATTTCCTACACTGCGATAGAATTTCAATGGTATCAGCGTATCTTTCTCAAAGGTATTTCATTTATTTCTTAAATATCGGTGCTGAAAAGTTATCGAAGGTAGGAATGATTCCAACGGACATGGATAACCAGGATTTGAATACTAAATTTCAAAAGTTGCTATGATGTCCCACATATCATATCATGATAACTATCTTAGAAGTTCATACAATATAGTATTTCATCACCTAAACCAATGGAATTTCATAGCCTTACACTGACTTTCTTCCACACAAATACTGTACAAATCCTGGTCACAAAAGAGCACCGTAGTTAACGTTCTTCTAGGCATTAGAATAAAAGCGCAAGCATCAAATATAATGTCTTCAGTCTCTTTCGTTGAGTCTCTTGTTCCTTATGTTCATATTGAATTGTGATGTGATGTGATAAAGGAAGTAGTAATTGCATTTTTACGCAATGAAGCAAGAATCTAATATTTGAGGAAAGTTAACATCAAGCTGATTTGTCAGGCGATTTTATGCAATTCTCAGAAGTAGTCGATTAACCCTCAAACGCAGCACTGAAGCACGGAGGGTAGTGGTTATGGCTGACACATGGAACAAACGTGTGTATTATATCAAGGAGGTTATATCACATCCTATTTAACCTAGCGGGGCCGAAGTGCCCTCGGTCTGGGGCCGAAGTGTCCTGGACTTGGGGCCGAAATGTCCGGGCCGAAGTGTCCATGTGCCGAACTGTCCTGATACCATAAAATATGCCAAACATACGGTCAACCTAACCGTTTCCAAAATCCTATCCAGTTGCTTGAGTAACTGATTTTTGGAATACAGCACATGATATCGGCTCATGATCGAACTTGTCCTTCATTTCCCCAAAACCTACCTACGTTCAATTGTGATACAGATCCATCGACAGCCTCTCACACACAAGTTCATAGACAACACCGAAAACACAGCATTCTTGACAATTGTGACAATAAATTGTGCCATTATAAAAACGCGCCCTTATCAAACATAAGCATTGGCACTTATTCTCACAATATGCATGCTACATTGATACCATCATGACGGACATACATGTACATCAATAAACAAACATGACCAAACCTTACTTTACTTATTCTCATGACGGATTACTATAAAATCAGTCGCTAGCTGATCGACATAAAGGTATTGCTCATAGTTATCCTAGATGATGGTGGACTCTGGAGAATATCAAATGGTCAGTCAGCAAATAGTTAAGAAGTGAGTTTAGAATGAAAGCTCATCTTTGTTGGTACGATCTGGGATGCTAGTTTTACCAAAATGAAAATCCAGTGGATGGCACTTGGAGACAGAGGCAAAATGTCCACAGACATTGCATGATATACAAAATGACCAACAAACTGGTGGTCGTATCGACTGATAAGTATACGTTGCTAATACCAGCTCAAAAAAAGTCATGCCTTCAAGTACCACCAGATTTACCAATCTATGATATAAATTGTTTTTTCCAGAACTATCATAGAGTAGAAACTGTTATCGCCAAAGGCAGTAGGGACATCTTCGCTGGATAGTTTTAAAGAGCATTTGCAGGTAGATGTGCAAAAGTTAGGTGTGACATTTACTTAGTCGTTCAGTGTAATATAACCAGTTGCTGCCGCGCCATGCCTGCTACGCTGGTGTGTTACGCCGAAGTGTGGTTATACCAACTATTCAGATACAGATACACATACGTTCCTTGTTGAAGTTTGTAATTTTTATTCAACACAAGCAAATTGCTTACCTCGACCTTCTACCAAAAATTCGAAGTTGTGTTTAATAACGAACGTTACAAACTTCAGCATGGAATGAACAAGTCAGCCATAAACACTTGATTCTGACGCTTGGACCGTGCGGCTCATACTGCAATAGAAGTAAATAAGCATAAGGTTATATCCATGAGTAAAAATGTACGGTAATCTTCCTTATAAACAATAGATCATACATTCGTAGTTGAATGGTATTTCATTGTTATGATTTCTATTAACGTACAGCCGTATTATCCTCCCCCCCCCCCATTGTTTGTTATAGTGCTTTCAATGTTGGATAAAATGTACATTGATTGTACATCTAAAAGACTGTTGAATTACTTGACAATATAATGTTTCGATACAACTTCAACTGCCTTCCTCGCGGCAACCGTGGTCGAATCTACTTTCTATCGCAAGGTGGCGCTCCAATTAGAGTCAGTCACTTTTCCCAAGAGTACTCTGAGGTAGCCTGTGAAAAGTGCTACCAAAATTTTTGAAAATTAACTCTCTTTATTGTGCAACAATAGCTTTAAATTCATCATCATATTTACTTTTTACAGTCCAAATGAAACTATTAACGGTTCCATGACAATTACTCAAACAGCTGGATGAATTTGTAAGAGGTCAGAGGTGTCAGGTGGTATCCACTACCTTTTGTTTGTCCATTGGTCCTCACTAGTTTGCATATAAATCAGGGTTGTAGCTAGCATCTGTCCTTTGAAGGAATTTTGCAGCTGGGGACTGAAAAAAGTTTTCCCCATTCCGTCCGCTGGGACAGACAAAATTGATATGTAAAGATATAGAAAAACTGAAACCCATGTGTTCTTCTTCCCCAAAACAGATGCCATTGAATTTCTTAGTCTACAAGCAAAATTTGCACCTCAAAATGCAGGAAATAGTGTTTCAGAGGGTCTTGATTTAAAAATTTTCTGGGACCCAGACCCCCCAGAAATGACGCGCAATGTCACGCCATGCATTCGGTGCTCGATAGGATTCCCATTCAAAGGGCACTGAAAATGATTTCAGGCTGGCTACAACCCTGATATAAATTGTTAGCTTTTGTTTGAATAGCTGTTGGACTTCACAATCCCTGGACTACACATCCTTCTCACTTCTCAGTCGCTGCCGAAAGGTAGTAAACGTCTGGCCGTTCATACACCTATCCAGTGAGTAACCGTTATATTGCTTATATCATAACCTGAACGTCTTAGCTGCATAAGCCCTTTCACAGAGATCAGAACGCATGTGCAGCGACAGGAACTCTAGGTAATATGTCAAAGGTAAAGGCCCCCCAATATAAAATAAAACCTGTTATGCAAAATCGAAACAATGGTCGAGACAAGGACTGTTTTCTTTTTCGGGGCCCTCACCTTTGACATATTACCTAGAATGCCTGTCGCCCCACATGAGTTCTGACCTTTGTGATTGGGGTAATTGACGTATCATGGGGTGTTTTACAATGAAATAAGATGTACCTGTTTTTGATAAGTTTAAAATCCACTGCCAGCTAGCCATTTTTCTCCAGCTCTGCCTCACCAGAATGATGACGCCGGACAATGTAGCAACAGCCAGCGATCACCACGACAACCAGGACAGCCGCAAACGTGCTGACTGTTGCCAGGGCAACGATTAACGGTCTCTTGTCACACGTCTCCCATCGTGCGCTCTCTATGGAAAAAATGCATGAATAAAAATAATTCGTCTTACACATTAATATTAGGAGGTCTATGGCTCCAAGTAAGAATGCACAGAGGAGTGTATTGTGGGTAATATGTCTTAGATGAAGGCCCCTAACATGTTAACCAACACAGTTATTAATCATGCAGACCACCAAGGAAGACCGGACGCTGTAGCCCGACCAAGAATTCACGAATTCGTCTTTCGAAAGGGACGTAAAACGGGTCTCCCGTGTTCGAGGAGGTGCCTCGAGCACGTAAATTAGCCTCATTACTAAAAAAATGGGGTACCTACTGGGTGCAAATGATATACCAGATGTATTATTTCTTACATGCCTAAATGTAAGAGTCCTTCACCTTTGGCATATTGCCCACAATGCATTCCGTCACGCATGCGTACTTAGAACGACGGACGTCCTTGCCATGGAGATGATGATGCTATTCAGGGACTCAGTCACGAGTTGTAAGTATGCATCTATTATTCTTTAAATATCTATTTACAATATTAAAGTTGGTAGACAGTGCATCGAATCATACAGCCATACACACGTGCACAGACACACAAACATACGAGAAGTCATATTTCAATGGTTAAGACCTTACTTACCTTTGGCCTGAGAAGCTGTGGGTTTGACAGATTTCTGTGAGTGAGCGTTTCTGGTTGGCTGACTAGTTGGCACGATGGGGCGTGGCGAAGTTGTCGTCATTACAACAGATGAAGATAGAATCGCCGGTACTGTTGTTGCTAGTGTTGTTGTTGTTTGTCCTGCTGTTGTTTGTGCTGTTGTTGTCTCACCTACCGTTGTTGTTGTTGTTTGTCCTGCTGTTGTTTGTGCTGTTGTTGTTGTCTCAGCTACCTTTGCTGTTGTTGTTGTTTCTGTTGTTTGCGATACTACAAGAAAACATTTTGTTGCGAGTGAATTACGACATTTTCTGCCACCTTAAATTTCTGTGACCTTTCTGATACCTTTGACCAATTTTCACGTGTGTAGCGTTAAGATGCCCATTGCGGTACAGCGGTTAAAACACTACGTTTTCATGGTAGTAAACAAATAAAACGTATAAAAGTCGTCTATTGCAGAAGTTGGAATCTATACTATCAAAATCGAGATTAGCTGTAGACACTTCACAAAGTAGTCAAATACGTAGATGCATATTGTAAAATCTTTATTCCTAACGTATTAGAGATACAGAGCAAGAATTGCACTTCGATGGCAAGGTTGTTTTCAATATGGTAAGTTGATCTATATATATACATATAGATATATATTGTGCTTGATACCAAGTTAAGAGTACTTAGTCTAGTATTAATCACTTCGGAGTATAAGCATTAATTTTACCATACGTATAATATACTACTGTAGTCATTTTTTGTGGAGGTCCACAGTTCATAGCATGCATGTTCAGGTATATTCATGGTTAGTAATGTCAGAGCTTTCTTCAACGTGCATTACTTAGTAACACTAATTACCTTCTGCTGTTATACCAGTCTACAACTTTATGATAGATATATTGTTAAGTGCAGAGGTCACAAATGTTTTATCCTTAGTTTGTAACATGTATTGTTCTGGCCAATGTTCGCGTATGAGTCTTTTCATGGTTCCAACTGCATTTGCATATTCATACATGACTGAGATGGTGGCTTGTCTTGGTTCAGTGATTAGTCATCCTGCCTCTGAACCTTGGATTCGAGTGCAGGGATTTTCGACCCGCAGTTTTAGTCCCGGAGGCTGTTCCGGAGTTTTTTTTAGTCCCGGAGGTTGTTCCAGAGTTTTAGTCCCGCAGGTTGTCCCAGAGTTTGTTTAGTCCCGGAGGTTGTCCCAGAGTTTGTTTAGTCCCGGAGGTTGTCCCAGAGTTTTAATCCCGGAGGTTGTCCCAGAGTTTTTTCAGTCCCGGAGGTTGTCTCAGAGTTTTTTTCAGTCCCGAAGGTTGTCCCGGAGTTTTCTTAGTCCCGAAGGTTGTCCCAGAGTTTCCTTAGTACCGGAAGGTTGTCCCGGAGGTTGTCCCAGAGTTTTCTTAGTGCCGGAAGCTTGTCCCAGAGGTTGTCCCAGAGTTTTAGTCCCAGAGGCTGTCCCAGAGTTTTAGTTCCGGAGGTTGTCCCAGAGTTTTTTTTTTGTCCCGGAGGTTGTCCCAGAGTTTTTTTAGTCCCGGAGGTTGTCCCAGAGTTTTTTTTAGTCCCCGGGGTTGTCCCAGAGTTTTTTTTAGTCCCGGAGGTTGTCCCAGAGCTTTAGTCCCGAAATGTTCGTCCCATAGTTTTAGTCCCAAACTTTTAATCCCACGGTTAGAGTGCCAGTGTTTTAGTCCCGGAGTTTTCGTCCCAGTAGGTTACCACAAATGGTATCGTCCTTTATAGCAAATGAAGCTGTAGTACACTGTCCATTAGGCTTGTCGAAAAGGGAGAGGACACTTCGTTGTAAAACACGTAGTAAATCAAATTGATGCGCATTGATTCTTATATAGTTACATTGATCATCTTTTAGACCATATACAGGCTTTTCATTTGACGTCATTTACTCGTACTGCATACAGTGTACGTCTGTTGGAAGTCAACATAATGCTGCTTTAATCCTCCAGTTACCCGTCAACATTTTCGGCAGGACTTCAGATTATAATAACCATTACGATACCAATGAAAAGCATCTATACACTATGATAAGGCGCTTATGCGACTGAACTCGTGTAGCCCTAGAAGTATGTTGGAATGACGTGATGACGTTCCTTCTTACTCGTTAATGCTATATCCAGTTGGATGTGGAGAGGCTTTGCTTTATAGAAACTAACTACTGAATTTTCAGGCACTTATATGTATCCAGGCTACTTGAAACATATTAAAAGACGCACTATAGGACCGCTATATTACTTAGCCCTCCATAATAACAACTACTCAAACAAATTAAACGCCGTCATTGATTCTTGAAAACAACAGGATAATTGTCATTAATTCTTGAAAACAACAGGATAATCGCTATCATTTGTAGTAATTTCGTTTTCCCTATTTCTTTCTTTCACTATCTTTCGTTGTCTTTCTTTCTTTTTTGCTTTCCCCTTTCTATTCCCTTTCTTCTTTCCCTTTCTGCGTCTTCGATTCTGCTTTCCAAGTTCGTCATTTTCTTCCCTCTTTGTCGGAACCGCCAAAAGGGTGCCGTCGTCAGCTCCAACATCTGTTGCCATGGTTATCATCTTCATGTCGTCTGATTGGTCAGAAGGTAATGGCGACCCTGGTCCCTGCTTTCTCATCCAAACTAGATTGGAATCTTTTTCCTTTTCCTTGTTTTTTCGTCGTCGTCGCCTCTCCTTCCGGTTTCTCTTTCCTCGTTTTTGATCATTCTTTTCTTTCTTCTTTCCGTTACGGTCTCTTTTCTTGTTTCTCCCTCTTCCACCCTTTTTCCGCTTCCTCTCTTTGTTTTTGCCTTTCTTCTCCTTCGACTTTCCCTTCCTTCCAGGCCGCCTTCTTCCAAAAGCACGACCGTAGATCTTAAACTGTGGCTTCAGTTCTGTCGGAAGAAAAGAACATGAAAATGATATTAGCCAAGAAACCCTTTCCATCTCATCGCAACGCTAAACATTTAGGCATGCGACACGCTTTCATTTCAGTAAGATTTACCTTTTACTTCACGAAGAAATGGTCACCGAACAATTTTGATGTCCTGTGACTTTGAAGAAGGCTGTGACATAACCAATAGCTGACGAGAATGTAAGACATCGAATTAAAGTATCGGAAACAAAACTGCTGAAAGTCGTAGAACACATACACGACTGTCCCAAGAATGCTCGTGCGACAGTTGTATCAGAATTAGCTGACTGTTTGCTTCGAAAAACTTTCTATTAATATCTCGTAACAAGAAGTCGCCGGTAAATGTTCAAACAAATGTAAGCTAATTCCACGAGCAGACCATCTCAGATAACCCCATCCATATGTGAAGTAGTTGATACGGTATTTCAATTAGCACTATTGCTAAAACATCACCTACCACTGGAAACTCGAAGAGGACGTAACGAACTGATGACAGGCAACCACCCACATACCAAAATGTTACGTGCCACGTGGTAACTAAATAGTTGCAGCTGTTTTAAATTTGGAAATAAAAGTAATAAGAAACCAACCTTCTCGTAATTCATAGAAGGCTACTCCTGGTTCAATTCGCAGGCGGAAGCCGACGGTGTAGGTATTCCCTCTCCTGAGCACGCACTTCTGTATCACGGGCATGAACTCAAAGGACAGGCACTCGCTTTTGCCTCGGCTCCAGCACAGTACCGCACAATCTCGCACGGTGACGATGTTAAACAGTGGCGTAACTTCTTCGTGATTCAGCATGGAAGCAGCGACCCCTGGCGTCCAGCGAAATTGCTTCATGATATCTGGCACAGGAACGGGGGAGGCGAAGTGGAGGAAAATGGGGGAAAAGGAGATTTCAAGAAAAGAAGAAAAACCGTGGCATTGTATATTTATGATATTTGCTTGCCAGTGCATCCCTTCTTCGCACATAAGCTCGTCCAGGAGGAAGGAGACAGTCATGACAGATGTGAACAGAATGACGTGGACCATTTTTCTATAGGGGTGTTGTTGGTGGAATGAGAACATGATGGTTAAGTTAACGTTAAAAAATGGAGGATGTGTACTCCTTTGTGCTTCAACATTATCAAGATGAACATCATACGTATCAAGTGGGCTGTTAGGTTTTCAACCAACCGTCAAGAGTGCAAATTATTTTTTCAGTCCTCACAGCAAAGCATACACATGGCATAAACAGTCATAATAATTTACGACAGTTGCTCAGAGATTAGACGCTCGTTCAAACGCGTAAAATGAGCTTCCATTTCTTGCATAAATCTTCCATGATTGTATCGGCGCAACGTTCTTGAGCCCCGTGTGTTTCTTCTTGTTTCTTTGTTTGTTTCGCTTGTAACTGGTACCCGGTAAACCGCTTTTAGGCGTTACACAAGTTTTGTATAGACATTACAAGCTGTGTGAGACTGTACTGTAAGGCACACCGAGATGGACCCATAGCCTTTTCAGTATGGTTGCGAAACACAATTATTAACTTGTTAGAAATCAATGAAAATTCAAGTGGATTGAAGTAAACATAAGCATGAATAATGACCAAAGGCCAATTATTTCTGGAACACACGTCTGTAAATAATATTTGTCGTGCAATCCTGACATGTGACAATGAGCGTCTTTTTGTTTGTTTGGGCATTTCCAATATCTTACAGTCAAGATTGCTTCACATGAGAAATAAAAGATAATAAATTAATAAGTAATGAATAGGAGGGATGTAATTTCATGAAAGAAAATAAAGGTTGAAGTGCATATTTGCATGAGCAAGCTTGAAGCATTCTTGGATGCTCTACGTTAACTTACAGGGGTAAAGGCGTCTTAGCATGTTAGTTAATTTACGGCGAACGGTTTAGAACACATAAGTTAACCTCTACACAGCATATCGCATAGTTAGGCAAATGGTTCTGTGTGATGAAGTATCGAATGAATGCGATGACAAAGTATATCAGATTAGTATGAGATTGAGTCTTCAACATGTTGTTGGCATAAGAACAAAACTATACCCAATACATGTAATTATCTAAGTTACGACGTAAATCGATTACTCTGCTTTTTAATGAAAGTATATGGTACGTTATCATTAGCAAATGCATTCAGTTGAGAGGTAGTAATCTTGTAACTTCCTACCAAAACAATAAGATCCAGTTTGTAACGTGTTTTCTGATTACTTGTATTCGAAGGAAGCTCTCTCGTGTGTGCTTAATTAGAACAAGAGGAGTCATAGTTCCAAATACGTATGCGCTGTGATGCATTGTGGATACTATGTCAAAGTTGAAGGCCCCTTAGACATAAACAAAACATGTCTGGATATGAATCAAGAACTTTTTATTGAAGATATTCTTGAAATAGTGACGTCGTTTGTTTGAAGGCACAGAGACAAACCTCCAATTTTTTTATGTCTTGTATCAAGAACTGTTTTTTTAAGTTAGGAGCCTTCACCTTTGACCCAGCGCATGCGTGCTTAGAGTCATGTACCTCCTTACGTAAACAGTCAAACTTTAAACGGGAGACTGAAGAATACCTTTCGGGGGAGGTGACGGTTTGGGCGGCTGAGAGGACGGTAGACACTGCTCTTGTAGAGTGTCCTCGGTCAGAGACAGCAGGTTCTGTCCAAGCAGAGCCACTGGAGTCGTGCAGTTGGGGAGGGGGGCGGCTTGGCCGGATGGCGTTCTGTTGTTAGGCGTGCACAGTCATGTCAGCATATGAGTGGATCATTTACGTACATTTACTACCATTGTGTCTTATTAATAACTTTTATCATCTACTCTTGGCAGCCCACTGCTGATGCATAGTGCTGCGTGTCTGAATGTGCACATAACATCAGGTTTTAACCCTTACATGTAGTTAACAATTTGACAAAGTACATTTATAACAGGTGGTCTTCAATGGCGAACGAAACACGAATAAACAATTATTCGAATGTCTTTTACACTTCAGGCATCTTATACAGCGAACCCATTTTTTCTAAACCCATGCTCAAATCAAAGATCGACAGTGCTGCTTCAAGCGCCCATACAATATTTCAATCTTCTTTGGGTGCTTTAATCTTTGTGTGTGGAATAAAATTAACAAAATAAGTCATCAAGCAAGGTCTTTTACGTCCTTGCAACAGATGAGTGTAAGTATATTCACCGGTTCAGTACTAGTGCATCGATGTCCTGGTATTTTCTACCTGTGCCTACTAGTAAATGATCATCGTGGTACCCTATCCAGTACTATAACGGTACATTAATGTTCCAGTAGATCTGTACCTGAATCGCGGTGCCCTACAGCTAACCGGTACTGTACCGGTGTGACAGCGATCTCGCCCCCCCGGCGATCACTAGGGGGGCGAGATCACTAGCGTTTTCGCCCCCCTTTAGCGTTTTCGCCCCCCCCCCCAAGAGCAGCTGGTTACTACATATTACAGGTGCGCTACCTGGTACTATACTGCACCTGGGGAGTAACGTGTATGGTGTGTTACCTGGTACCTTATGGCACCTTATTACCGTACCGTAAGATGCCTGTCATACCTCGAAAGTCGATACTATATTGTTCGGTGCAAACATGACATTGAAATGAAAAAGACAATTTTTGCAGCTGAGGTGGCATAAAAACAGTGCTACTGCGTATAAATCAACACCGTCTATGGTACGGAATACGTCAGCTATATGGTTTCAATTTGTCACAGTGTTTTCTTTCTTGTGCTGGAAACATTTCCAAAGCACTAACAAAAACACACGTGAATAATAGTTTCTCATTATAAACACTATCTACGCGCAAGTTGATATAGCTGTTGCTAAATGCTACAGAAACACTGGTAAAGTACCAGTCTTAAGAAACACGGGTAAATGCATCAGTTCCTAAATACTAGAAAAACAGTCATGTAGGAGGTGAAGATATCCCTTGGCCAGGTGCATATACCAAAATGTGCGTTATTCTAATTAATACCTAATATTTGCATAATTAATAAAGACATTACATAGTTCTTTTGTGGTCACTTCATGGTAGAGACTTCATATTGGAGATATATAGGTTGTTTGAGGACAGGTGAATACAATGAAATACATCTTATGTCAAGACTCAGGTATATGCAATAATGGGAATACAAGGGACCCAACCCTCCTTGTCTGAAACAAGTTCAACTATCTTATTACCATGTAATTACGTTGATATTGATACTATGAATGGAGTTATGTATCAAACTCGTGTACTTATATCATTCTGAAACTGCATTTTGTGATTTATACCAATATTTATACCAACTTCTAAAATGTCATGTAAACCCGTTTTT
>NC_049995.1:7379206-7383532 GCF_000003815.2 Branchiostoma floridae
AGGTAGGGGGCGAGACATAGCCGTAGAGGGCGAGATCGCTAGCGATTTCGCCCCGGGGGGGCGAGATCGCTAGTGATTTCGCCCCCGGGGGGGCGAGATCACGGGGGGGCGAGATCGCTGTCACACCGGTACATTGTTGTTCCGGTAGATCTGTACCTAAATTATTTTCGCGGTACCCTATCTGGTACTATACCGCTAGACCGATGTTTCAGTAGATCTGTACCTAAATCGCGGTACCTATAGCTATCCGGTACTGTACCGGTACATCGATGTTTCAGTAGATCTGTACCTGAATCGCGGTACCCTATAGCTATCCGGTACTGTACCGGTACTCCTGACTCACTTGATATTGTCCCTGTTCTGCCTCAGATAGTCCACAAGTTTCTGCAGCCGACAGTCGCAGTGCCACGGGTTGTTATCCAGGCTGAAGTAAGCCAGTTTCCTCAGTTGTACAAGTTCCTCTGGAAAAAAATCAAGCTTTACTGCAAACGATGCAATTCATGCTAAATGCATTCACAACACTACATTGAAAAACAAAGATATAACACCAACACTAATAACATGAATGAAAGACGAAATCTGCACTTAGCTATTAAATACAAGCGTTCTGATAATTGTTACAATGTATATGAAACGCGTGTACATTAAATATAAAATGCGGGTGTCATAAAAGATATTGGAACTTAAGTTTATACATGGTTATTATTGTAGTATTTTTGCCTCTAACATATGTTATTGCGTGTCTTCAATTGATCCATAGAAATATTGCCGATCATATAGCAACATAATGAGTGTTTTTGTACCTCCGTCCAAAAGCGTCAGTCTATTCCTTGCAAGGTGAAGTCCCAGCAGTGATGTCAGGACGGTAAACGCACCTGGATAGCGGAGGGATATGTTGGTGAGTAGCTTCATAGTGTTAGTACGCATTGTCAGGAAATGGTACTATTTGGGGGGGGGGGTATACATTGCATTCCCCGGGGAATCTCCAGCATATCCTACTGCAAAAAAGCGAGCAACCAAACCTTTGCCTGGGTAGAACAATGATGTTTACGAATATTTCCTTGCATATTCCTGTCCAAAAGGCATGTAATTAACTTAACATACATATAAGTTTAACAAGATTTTGTTTAATGTGCGCAGTGTTTTACATGGTCACCAATGGGGCATATCTGTGACATTTGCATAAATTTGCATAAAGATCCCTTGAACCGTGATGTCCCACCTGAACCATGGTACATCATACCTAGAAAGGACCTGGATATATCAAGCAGCAGCATTCAAGCTATTATTTTATGGCACTGGTCTAAATGTGTACAAGGTGCATGTGATCCGTTTCTCAATTTCTAGGCTTCTGAGAATCTACCATACTATTTAGTCAATGTTTGACGTCAAACATGAGAACTTCTATTCTCCCAAAGGAACATGTTACAAGCTATTCAAATTTTCAAAAGTATACAGTTGCAATCGTTGTGGCGAATACAGATTTAACGAAACTAGATCTGGGCAGAGAGAAGCATGTTGAAAGACACTTGTGCTGGACATCGAGGTCCCTAACAAAAAATAAATGTCAAATATCAACAGAAAAAAACAACATAATACTTTGAAAGCTTATCATCCCAACATAAAACTTACCCCCTAACCCTGCGACATAGGGTGAATAAAAATTAAATTCTACGCAGGCATGCGATCCTCATAAAGCATGATTAAGACTTATTACTTGTTAGTTGTTCTCCGTTTCATTGATTTTCGCTCGTTCGTTTGTACTGATTGAATCACTGAGCGAGTCTATGCACTTGGGAGTCGGGTACACCAGCCATACGCAATCAATTATTCCTCTCTACTCTCCCTAATCAAATGACCCAGAGACGTAATTGTACGGCAAATCCCCATGTAGGGTTGGATGTAGATTTATCTGACTTGTAACAAAGTTATGCCTAAATGTGGGATGATCACTAGGGGTAATGGTAAAGTGGGGTCAAGTTAAGATGCAATGAAAACGGCCAATTATGTGTGTTTCAGCCTCACTGGCGACAAGCCTGTCCTCAATACAAACTTGTGTTGTACTAATGTATATGTTACGTTTGTGAATATTAGTCAGCCAAGATGTAGGTAAAACATGTAGTTAAATCAAACCTTACAGGTATTCTTTGTTCAGTAAGTTTTTTTATACTTTTTATTTTATTTTCAATCACTTAAGATAGACAGTGGATGCTGTCAGAAAGGTTTGAATAAATCCTGTATATATATATATATATATATATATATATATATATATATATATATATATATATCCAGAAGTAAGGATTGAGTAAACTATATATGTTGTATAATGACATGTTTTTGACAATGTCACCGACGTAATGGCCAAGTGAGCTGAGTGTTTGCATTCGGTTT
This sequence comes from Branchiostoma floridae, assembly GCF_000003815.2. NCBI lineage: Eukaryota > Metazoa > Chordata > Leptocardii > Amphioxiformes > Branchiostomatidae > Branchiostoma > Branchiostoma floridae. Next base: position 7,381,601 of record NC_049995.1, read on the forward strand.
AGATCGTAGAGTTAGATCGTCGGCCGAATCATGGACATATTGCTTTCTCTAATTTTTAAATGCCATAGTGGAGGTAGCAGTTAAAGGTATCAATATTGTTATTACGTTTTGAGGGTCTTGAGCGAACTGCACAACACTCAAGGAACACATGATGTTGTAACTATTTCATGTTTCATGTCACAAGTTTTCACAAGTTTGAACTGGATGAATAAGAAACTGTTAACAGGTTTAACGTCTTTCGGGTTGACTACCTCTTTGGATTTTCAGAAAATTATTCTGGTTTCGAGCATATAAGATATTGAAATGGACAATACAATGCGAATGGAAATATCGTTTTGGTAACCCGCGGGAGACAAATTCTGACTGGGAATGACTGTTATGATGAACGTATACGTACCTTCCTCAACGGTGCCGATCTCATTATCATGTAGCATCAGGTATCGTAAGGTTGTCAGCCCAATGAACGAGTCTGAAAGACAAGAGTTGAAAAATCTCATGCCTTCGTAAAAGGATTAGAGTTCCTCATATGTCTTGTTTAATTGTTGTTCATGATTATGCAAATGAGTTTTTCATTTTTCCTTGACGTCCCTCGACGGTGAACGTCGCTAGCATATGGAAAATATACGACTACAAACAAAACAGACAGACCAAAAACTATACCCCCGTCAATTAGTAGACTCTTCTATTGACCCCTTGACCTGGAATGTCATGTCTGATCAACGACAACTTCTACCACCTTTGAACTCTACTTCCTGCCACTTCTAAAAGTCTGGCCCTTGTGGTCATCTTCCTGCCACTCTACTGGCAGCGTACTCATGTAGGCACGTATAACCGTTACAAGGAACCAGGTATAATCAGAAAACGGCAAATAATAAACAAAAAACAAACGTTTTATGAACGAGATAATGTTTGGCGTACCTTGGCCGATAGATGTCAGTTTGTTGCCGTCCAGGAAAAACTCGCCCAACTTGGATAAGTCGGAGAAGATGCCTGTAGAGAACATGAACGTTGAACTTTTTACACCCTTTTTCTGCTACAGCTATTGCAACAGGGAAAATGTTGAACAAACCTTGGGACAAAACGTGTTGAAATAGAAAAATCCTGACTCATTGACTAGCTAAGCATTATCTGGACTGTTTTTGACATGTCATTGTAGAATAAGTTTGTTCAATGTGTCCTCGAAAATGATAATTCAATTTGCTTACCACAGATCATCATCATCATTTCGGGTACTGTATGTCAACTTGACCAATACGTTCCACTATCGACAGAGTATTGCTTTTCACCAAAACAACGTCTACGGAAATGAGACTTGGAAAAATCTCAAGGACATTTCTTACCACCATCAATCGAAGAAAGTCGGTTGCGTGACATCTTCAGCCACTCCAGTCTTGGCAGCTTCCTGAACGCACCTGAAAAGGAAAACATCTTTAACGTTATGCATATGGACCTTGCTTCTCTATGTCAAGCCCTCGCTATTAGCGAAGACTTTTTGAAGGAATTGAAGATTATCTGACTTTAGATTTGCACAACGCCTTTGTTGCCTGACGCCATACTTACCCCTAACCCAAATTTATTGAAAGACACTAACTTTTTAGCCATTCAACTAGCAAAAAAACATATAAAACTTCTGAATGTGACCACAATTACCTCATTCTATATAGCCTTTATCTTATTCTAGCTCTGGTGTGCTTAGCTTATCCGCAGAATGCAGAGCTGAGAGATTTTAGGCGTACCAGTATGTAATTTACATCGTTATACTGTTCGAATACCACCCTCAAAGTCCTTCAACAGCAACAGCTTCATACGAGTCATGGACTGCAAATAATTTAACTCTCTCATTGACAAGTACAAATACAACCCACATAGAAAACCAACATTCACTGTCAACTCCAAGCGATATCCCCCATCATTAACTGACTCCGACGAGCC
>NC_049995.1:7383632-7403219 GCF_000003815.2 Branchiostoma floridae
TACGTGATGCAGGTGCACCGCAGCTGGAAGGCACAGCTGCGAACCGAGTAGCCTGACACCTGCGGAAACGTACCAAGTTCAGAGATACGTTTATGAAGGTGAAAATTAAATCCTGGTAAACTTTTTTTTTCTAAATCAGATTCGTAGGGCCTGATGTTACCATCATGAAGATGAAGAGCGGCCCATAGCGCTAACTGTAGCAGCATCTCTTCTCCCTACGCCAGAAACATCAAGCTTAGGCAAGCTTGACTTCACTGACTCAATAGGCGGAGCAGGGGTTACGAGGCTCAATTAAAAGCGTCCTGCAGGCCGATTTGAGCATTCGTGAATAAACAAAGTTTAAAACAAAGACAATTCAACAAAGTGGAGATGAACTTCCGGACACTCAGGGTGACATCCGTCTCTCTTCTTCAGCGTCACTAGATTGACGTGACATTAGTTCAATAGCTTTCAACTTATGTCATAACGTGTGTGTAAAATCATGTGATATATCAGGATTTTATACCATGTAATGGTTTGTTAGATTTTGTATGACCTTTTCTTGTCAGTGGCAAATGGCCTACATGCCAATTTGAGCTTCTCATTGATAAACAAATATTCAAAGAAACCCCAGTTCCTAGGTGTACCCAGGCCAATACATCTGTAGCGCGTATTATTTCTGACGCATATACGTAATGCACACAATGTCTTCTATGCATTTTGATTGTTGTGCTTTTTACTTTTCCCTCTGTTCCTTACATATAGAATAACGCATGAATATTAAACTGTGATAAATCAAACTCACGCTTTGAGCAAGAAGAAACATCAGTAGAAATCCCAAACAGGTTGCCGGAAGGTCTCTGTGACACCACTGTACCATCTTGCCAGGTCCTGTTAGTTACCGGTCTGAAAAACACATTGTCAGAGCTTGAAATATGTATAGAACTATAGATGCAATATGTGGCGTCGTGTGTGGCGCAACTGGTAGAGCGTTCGGCTCGGGATCTAGAGGTCCCGAGTTCGATCTCCACCTTGCCCCGACGTTGTGCCCTTGGGAAAGGCACTTTACAAGACCTTCCTCACTTCACCCAGGTGTAAAAATGGGTACCTGACTTCGGTCGGGGAGGTAAAAGAAAAGACTAAATTTGCCTTCTGTCTGTACCTTGTATGTGGCATTGTTAACATAAGTTACTAACTTGAGTTCAGTGCCACATTGTCCTCGTCTGTCCAATAGCAAATAGACAAAAAGATGCAACAGTACGTCAATGACAAATGTTAAAGTTACGGTGGCTACATTTCATTACCAGCGATCGACCCATTTTGAAATTCCTGTGCTGTAAAAGTGCCCGACCAATTTTGTTTCAAAGAAAGGTTGTTGTTTTAAGGCGGCTCTATGTAATATTACTTTATATTCGGCAATTTAGTTTCACAAGTTGTCACCCATAATTTTCAAACAAGAAAGACTTTCAGTCGCTGGCATTTCAACACTGCGAAAAAATGTTTCTGCATGCATTAAAAATGCGTTCGGGACAATCGCTGAAATCGTGACCGAGGACAAAGGGATGGAATATTCTTTGACCGATAAAAAATGCGGGCACAAGAAAAGGCCGGTGTCACACACCACGGAGCCAATACAGGACCGCACACTACCGCCCCGCGGGGTGTGGTCATCGCCAAGGCAACGGGCTTGAATTCCCAGGAGCTGATGACCTACTGAATGGTGTAGCCTGATGATCTCCAAGCAGATACGCGGAGTTTTGACTCGTTTTGACTCGTTTTTTCCTGGTTTCGTTCGTCTTGTATACGGTGGTAAGTTTGCTTGAATCTCCTTTTCACAGTGCAAAATACGTGACCGACAAAACAAGTAAAAAGTCTGATATGTTCATAAAACGTGTTTAGGACAGACATCTGCTTGAAGATGATAACGGTAAAAACACGGGCATAACGAGAGCATGAATTATCAAAAAGAAGAAAAAAATCCCTTGGTCATAATAATTATTAATCAACGCGTAACATTAATGTCACAGTGCCCTTAATATGCCTGTACAGGATAAGGTTGTTAATGTTAGTGCTTGCATGTTTTCAATACTTAAGACTCATGTCTTAGAATACAATGTTTGCTTTCAAGAGAGGAAAACAGTAGACAAACATCTTACCAAGTCCTGTGCGAATGCTTCACAGGTTTGCCTCAGGATGACTGGAAGATTTCGTCATTCGATGTGGATAGAAGCATGATCATACGGACTCAGTACAGTCACATGCGGAGTTCCACTACATAAGTTTTAAATACATAAATGTCAGAGGTCATACGGGGTCCAGTGCATCATGGGAGTTCTCGATGCAAATTTTAGACGTCAGGGTAGGGTCAGGAAAATATGGGAAATATTTTCAAAAAAGATAATGTACGATACGACAAGGTAAGTGTTTTGGGAATATTTACTTCCTAGTTGGTATTACAATTACTTCTTTTTTCCAAGTTATATTCCAATGTGACATTATACCCAATTCATCGCTTTCTACAAAAAAAGTACTTTTGCACCGCCGCACATTGCAATACATTACATACTAGTCACCCAAGGACAAGTGGGCAGAGACTATTGAAATCAATTTCCATCATTCAAAGTTTTAGTCAACAAATATCATTTAATTAGATTGGGTAGCCCAGTTGGTGTTGTTAGTCGCTCTCAGTCTAGAAAAGCTATTCGCCAAGCAGAGGTTAGGCTCCGGCTGTTTTTTGACGTTACGTGTTTTAGGCGTTTTTAACGGGCTTTTAATTTTGTACGATTTTCTATGTCTGAGCGCGAGACTTAAAGAAAACGGTACAAAACAGAAAGCTTGATAAAAACGCCTAACAACACGTCAATAACAGCCGAGGCCCAAACTCTGCTTTAAAAGTATAGGAAAGTGTAAGTGTAACTGTTGACTAAGCCATACATGCTTTGTAGAGTGCAAGCACACGTGCAGTTTGGTCACAAAAGCGTGCGTGATAGAGGCGATTTTTGACAGCCTTTTGGGAGACAAAGAACATGATTGTGATAAGGGTATTCCCTGGACACATGTTGCACGAATTAGACGGCCAAAAAGCATTTAAAGCTGGTGTTACAAGAAGGAAAATAGCTTGCTCGACGAATCTGCGACCTCTAAAAATGATTTTTGTTGTCGGCAATGCGACATTTAACGTTAAAGATCTGCCAATATTCGCAGATCACCGAAATTGGTAGGGTGCTCCCCAATCCGTTGGACTCCATAGGGTTTTGTACGGAGGCGGTACTTACCACTTACGGATCCCAAAAGATTACCCACGTTTTTTTTTTCACGTAGACAGCACGCACGACGGGTTGTGCCCTTAGCTTAACCGTGCATTCGGTGCCGCGCCAATCTACACATATACTGCAGACGTGATCAGATTATCTATTGTTGACATCAAAACCAATTTTCCTACCTTTCTATTTTGATTGTACAATTGAAGAATTTGTTATCGTCAAGTGTAATCAAAGTCCAAAACCCTGGATTATGTGCTGTAGTTAGAAAGCAATACATGTAACTTACTTATTACCCGAAACCGCAGAATCTCCCGAAAGTCTAATCTCCAAGCAGATCCTACGGTACCCCGGTAGCAAAACACACTCCTAAGCCGGCTTCACTCCTCTGGCAGCTTTTGATACTGTCTTATGCTACCGTAGGATCTGCTTGGAGATTACCGAAAGTCGACATCAAAGAAAAACATCTGTTTTTCCGTACATTCTTACAAAAGAATGCAAAAATAACATAGAAAACTGGAGTAAAATATTCATGATGTTATATGAACCATGATATATGAACTGTCACATTTATTTTCTTGTCAGATGTAATTCTACTCCAAAATTGTACGCCGAGACGCAAATCTGAAATTTATAAAATCACACTCAGGTGAAAGATATTATAACAACGAATGTGACTGACTCTGTCGACCAGACTATTTATGTAAAGAGCAATTTAGAAAAACAGGTCCCCTTTACACATCTAGATTGTCCGATATTGCACTGTTATTTTACTATAATGCTTGTTGATACAACCCAGACCAACATTCTTCAGATTTCCATCCAAGCGTAAAGTGCATTACGGTGTCGAATGTCGTGCTAGCTTTCTCTCACACGGCCCTATAGTATGTCAGTCCGTCTACACATGTTTTGTTGAAGAGGATATTGATATCAGTTTATAGTATAGCTGTCTGGATAATTGTACTACTTTTACGTCTTCCCCGTGTATTGTACATATTCTAGAAGGGATATGTGATGAAGTATTTAAAAAAAACTCACGAAATTCGAAAGGAAATCATGAAAATATGACATTGAATGCGCCAGCACTAAGAAAATGATATTTCAAGCAAGAAAGCTTAATGGAAGTAGACAAAAGCAGCATGGGAGAAGCAATACACATCTGTTGACGAAAGTAGAATATTTTCACACACACAAACGCCTTTCCTAGTCCGTCTGAAACGTCCATTTCTTCACTTGACGTGAACACCTTTAAAAATACATTTTCCATAATCTTTCTCTTTTGTGTTACATACATATTGTTGCTTGCTACCCCCTTGCAATTAGCATTGCCATTTCCCTCAGATTTTTCCGCATCAAAAATCACCACGGTGAATAGTACAGAAATGCCACAAAAAACTTACCCGTCTGACAAGGTGTCCACTGCTGCACAAATGCAAGGCTGGCTTTTTCCCTCGGTGTACCGTAATGTGGTAGCCTCTAATATGGACCGCGTTTATACGCAGAGATTGGCGATCATCATGCAATAAGATCGTCTCTAAAAATCAAGACCGTCTCTAAAATCAAGACCACTTGTCAGTCATCCTTGCATCACCATGGTAACGGTTCCTATAGCAACGGCCGACATCCCACACTTGTTTTTCTTCAAAAGTGGTGTGAATAGCAAACCGCCTGACTACCGTTATATCCAGGTACGTTCTTGCTTACATTATAGACGTACATATATATGTCAAAACCACGTATGCTGTCCGAGACACTAGGCCACGCCCCCAACTTTGATTGACAGCGCACTATATTTTCAAGGGGGCTGTTATACCTACCTACAAAAAGTCAACTCTTACATATGTTAGTCATAGAGGTTGTATGGAATTATTGCTATTTCACGCAAGGGAAGGAGTTTTGCTATCCAAACCACGAAAATGTTTGGAATGGTTGAGTGTGTCATTGAAGACAACCCGCCAGGTGTCTATAATGGATTGTCCCCTTTAACAGGGCTGTCACTATGGCTTTGCTATGACTTGAGCCATTGGGGGATAGCACGGCATGTTATCGTGTAACGTTATGTATTATTCACGCTGTTCCCGCTTTCGGCTTTTCACCTCTTTATCCAATAATAACACCTGTACTAAGCGCAGAGGCTATCGATAGATTACCGCTTTTGAAAACAAAATTATCTCGTTTCGTGTTGCACGAAAGCCCATAAAGAAAAATCCTGAATCTATTGGCAAAGAAATGAAATATTGAATACAAGAAGAAACTTTGGTATTTGAAAATGTTTTCTTATGTCTTATATAATCTTGTTTACATTTAGAGCAGCTTATCAATCATGTGGACTAAGCTATGAAATTATTGACGAACCATTTGCATAAACATGGGATCAAATAGTCTATATGATATCAAATAACGCTATAATTAGTTGTAGATAACAACAAGACACCTCTAAAACACAGGCACTATTCAAGATACAGCATCTACATGCTAGTCGCTGATGCAACAATGAATAATAAATTATCATAACAATATTAACGATGATTATGACAATGATAACAATAATGAGCATGGCGACCTTTGTTGTCCATTTTATGCCCCAAATTTCGCTGAATACAAGTCACAAATTTGGTTTACAAAATCGATGGATGATTAATCATCAGAACGATATGACAATGATAACAATAGTGAGCCATATGTAGCATGAAAACCTTTAAATTGTCCATTTTATGCCCGAAATTCGGTTCAACGAAAATACATGCCACAAATACGGATTACAAAAGCATTGTATACAAGCTAATAAGAGCACTAAATCCGATTGGTGTATTCGGTTTCTTCTCGCTTGTTTGTAACGTTAGAACAATACGACCAAACCAGACAAAATATTAGTCTGTATTAGACCCTCTCGGGGCCGACTAGACAGATTTCCCATCGCAAGTTTGTTTTGGTTTATCCGAATCTCTGGGGATATTTGCCCACGAGGACGGCAATCATTTCCTTTCATGATGCAGCCATTAGTTTGAAGTATGAGATTATTCTCATTCCTACCGGGATAGTTTTGCAGTCTAAGGCCATGTTGATTTGATTATATGGATGACATAAGCACGCGCATCAATTTTCGTTCGTTTACAAAAATAAAATTTAAAAAAATTCAACCATACTGTAAATCATACAAAGCAGATTCAAAATAAGCAGATGTGGATTGTAAACAAATTGTCAGAAAACGTATACGAACGTCATAAAATATATTCCAAGGTAAAAGAAGATCTATACTCCTTTCTGTAATATAAGTTATAACGTTACAGTTTTGGTATGAGATTTTGCCAATAAATGTCTTGTTTCGCACAAGACATCGGTCAAATTTAATCTTATTGTGATGTGTTTAGTATCTAATTGTAGACGCTACAACTCATTCGTCTTTTTATTAACATTCAGCATGACAAACTAGAGTTCCACGACCCCATACCTTCGCCAAATGATTCTACCCTTTATAACTGCTGTATTGATTCTGTTTGTCATTAATTATGCAAATTAGTTATTAATTTGCATAAATTATATTAGTTGGTCATCTCCTTTACCAAACAACAGGCGTACACAATCTATGTTAAGAAATAAGGCTTAATCGCATTTTCTGATAATTTATGCAAATGAGGACCTCATTTACATAATTAATGTTTGACGATGTTCACCTGTACATAACTTTCAAATGCTACAAGTACGAAAGTTCCTGTCAGTTACCACAATGACATGATAGCATTTTCTCATTAATTATGCAAATTAGGTCTTTATTTTGCATAATAAATATTTATAAATATTCTTTTTTTCTCATTTACAAATGCCACATGTTGCAATGGTCCTATAATTGAACTGAGCCTGTAAGACAATTTTCTAATTAATTATGCAAATTAGGTTCTAATTTGCATATTTAATATGTAATCATATGAAGCATCACTTCAGCTATCTACATACAAAAAATCATGACAATCCGTCAATCCCTTCTTGAGTTATTCCCTTTCAAAGTCTGAAACTAAACCTGCCCTGCAGTTACAAAGCAAGCCGCTAGGGTGCCCAAATCTATACTACTTACTCTCGGTCCCACAAGCTATCTACCACTTAAAAATCATGACCACAGCATATCCAGAACCTGAGATATCAAACCCGGAAGTTCCGCTGCAGTACCGTAACAAGCCCCTAGGGGGCCCAAAATCTAATCGTTTCCAGGTCTTATCAAGATCTACCCACATACCAAATATCAATACAATCCATCCAGGCGTTCTCCAGTTATGCCGGTGTTCTACACACATACATACATACAAACACACGCTACCCAAAATATAACCTTCTTGGCGAAGGTAATTAAAGAAACCGTAGTTGATGAATGGCTGAACGGAGGGATTGGGACACGAGACAGACTACGCAACCTGCAATTTACAATATAACCGCGAGGGGGCGTTCAATGGCGGTCGAGTTGTTGTTAACAGGTGGTTGCTGTCATAGTTGCTGCCATAGTTTCTTTTCTGGGCATTCATTACCCGAAATATGGCTACTGGAGTTAGATTATTCATTCCCCTTTCGTTTATTATGTCCATGAAATTTAGTTTCATCACCCTCGTACCGTTATTAGTAATTAAATGGAAATTGGAAACCTGGCATGGTACAAGGATCTATGACCTGCACTTGACATACTGATCGCTAGAGGGCGTACGTGCTACACGAGTGTTTTGTTGTCAAATTTGACAGACTACATTTACGTGACCCACGGTCATTTCAGGACAGACAAAAGCCGTTCTGTGTTCCCAAATCATCGCTCTGCGTCTTTTACAGCACAGGTAAGATATCTGACTGTTGTGTACTTTAAAATCAGGTTGTCTGTCGATAAAACGGTTCCTTACGACCGAAACGCAGGCCAGATTGAGGATTTTCACCGATTTTTGCCCCGGGGGGTGGGGGGTACAGAAATCCGTGGCTTAGGCTTTTGATCGACTTCATATAAATAAGAATGAGTAGTAAATCCACGTAGAAATTGCATTGGCTATCCTTTGAGAAATTGAAAGAATATTGGTGTCGTCGAGAAGGTTTTTCAACAATTTGAACTTGATGTCTATTTTTAGCATATGAGAAAATATAGCGTTTACTCTGCAAAATCTCAAAAGTTCAACATTACTCAACAAAGAAAATTGCTGCTCATTCTTGCAACATTGAAGACAGGAATTGCTACAAAATCAATATGTTATATTTCAGGTAAGTTCCAATAATATGTCAGTGTCATTGCATGAAAATGATATCGATGTGAAAATGATACATAATTTGTAACAATTGACCTCCAATGACCCCCTGACCTTAAACAGCACAAAATACCCTTTTATGAACATTAGCACAGTTATAAGTATTGTTGTTGGACCTGAGAATTTGCACATGGATTTCTTCTTTCGTTTTAAGTACAAATTAGCTTTCAAATTTAACCTTAACGCCGTTAACGGTTTAATCTAATGTTGTTTTAGGGAAAAATGGAATGTTTGTGGCAGTTCCAGATGTGCAGTTAAAATGATATGGTGCAAGAGGGGTTATAATAAAAGTAAGAATGATACATCTGGTGTATTATTTGCAGGCAGTAAGTACAATCTTTTTTTTAAGTAATGAGGCTGATTTACGAGCTTGAGGCACCTCCTCAAACACGTGACCCCGTTAACGTCCCTTCCGAAAAACAAATTCATGAATTCTTGGTCGGGCTACAGCATCTAGTCTTCCTTGGTGGTCTAAACAATAGAAGACATTTTTGTGGTCCTCGGTTTTGAAGCGTGAAAATTTCAACATTTACAGTACTTTTCTTACATATAGAATTCATAGCGTAAAACGTTGTAGCATTACATATCATGTTTTTTCATAATTTGGAGACGTTAATACAACCTTTTGTATTTTTGGAATGCATTTGATCGTGAGGGAGGTAGACAATACGTCACCTATTGCTGAACTTGTTTACAGTTTGTCTGATATATCAGTACTTACAGTGATCGGCTAAGAACCTTGTCAACTATTAATAGCTGTTCTACAAATAGAAGTATTGACTTTGGCTTGTTCCAGGCCGGAACTGGAGAAAACTATTTAAAGGCGTTCAAAAACATCAAAGGCATGCATGAAAATATCATGAATCTCCTGAATTTTTGTTCTCTTGTAAGGGAAAATCTGTTTCAAATTCAATCATATTTTTACAATAATGAAACTCAGGATTTGTAAATAGAAGATACAATCTCTACATTAATTAACATATGTCCATACATGACAATTGGGAATGAATAACTTCAATGATAAGCTTATCAAGTAACATGTACTGTGTATCAAATCAACAGGTGGTTGGTAGTGTTCTGCAGAAAACTGAGATCAGAATGCTTGGTTTAACAAGCAACATTTTAACAATTTTCCTCATCTGAGGTGAAGCATGATAAAATAAAAAGGCTGTAAAAATAAATATTGTCAAGCTACTGGCACTAGCTACATTTTTTCAGGTCATTAACATATATTTTATGGTACTGAACTTATTCATTCACTTACCGCGATAATGAACATAATTTTTTTTTGAAAACTTTTTTGTCATAAAATGAAATATGTAAAATTGTTTTTGACGAATCAGTTCCTTTTTACGAATTTTTGTAAAATATTTGGCTATTTCTAAGGTCTGGACCGTTTAAAACACAATTAAGAACATTGACAACTAACATTTGCACTAATAAGCTGCCACCCTACATCTACCTAATTTTTAACAGAAGACAAAGACAAAGAAAAGCACATGTCTTTTCATTTTCCCCATCAGGGAAAACAATATGTTAACAGCTATTTCATAAGCCTACCGTGGACCCAATGTCTGGAACAACCTACCGCCAGACACACATACAGCTCTAAATCTAACCAGCTTTAAGAGACTCTTGAAGTAAAAGTTATTGACCAAAATAAACGGACACGGACTATGAACACTGAGCCATCTGCACCACTATATGTTTTGTACCAAGTATGTGTGGTGATATAGGTTGATGAATCTAATAGTACTCAATGTAATCTGTATCTCTGTATTATATTTTATATGACCCTGACCTCCCTCATGACCTCAATGAAAAGCGGCCTGCTGGCCGATTTGAGTTTTCATGAATAAATAAAGGTTCAAACAAACAAACAAAGCACAAAATCACAATGTGATGCACCCATGTACAATTATATTATCCCAATGCTATAGTCCAAACACGAATTTGGAAAACTTACTTAATCAATTTGAATACACATACATGTACCTCAGTCTATAACAACGCAATCTAACCTCTGCTTGGAGATTCACATCCCTGACTGAAGTTACATGTATTATGCAATCATTTATTATGCTATAAAATACATTTTGTACTGAAATTCTTTTCCCCTCCATAGCCAATTCATAACTCTAAGAATACGTGTGTCTGTTGCATTTACTTTACTGTACGATAATTGTTCTAGCCACAAACTAATAGAGAACACTTTCAACGCTTTCCCCTTGCTGCGAACTTCAGGCCATATGAGTGTAATAGATTTTACAGTAAGAAGTTGAAGTAGTTTTTTCTTTCCAATTGCTTCCCTAAACACTTGAAGAATATTGCGACCACACAAGTAAAAAGAGGCCAATGTTTTCCTTTTTTAGATAGTTCCTATAGGAACAATTAATAGGTAATCTTGATGTGTATAAGTCCTTACAAAAACATGTCATGGTGAAGTGTTGTAAACGATGTTGTTAACTGAGCTACAGTAGGTGTGGCATGAAGATTTAACGACCAACAGCATCTGGTATTCACAGGTGAACGGTTAGGTTAATACACGTGCGTCGTGGAATACGTCTCTCGTATCAGTCTCTGTATCGGCCCACGCGGGTCAATTGTTATACGCCGTCATGTTGATGATGGAATGCGCACGGATATGCTACTTGGAAAAGATAAAGAGTTAGACTACGTAAGATTTAAAGCATTCATCACTTGGAATTCATCTTTAGGAATTACATTACACTGATACACCTATAAACTTTAGAAATAAAATGGGTGCGCAACATGCATGATTGAAAGAACCTAAATAGCTAATGTCTTAAAAAGTATTGCCACATAGTTTTGTTGTTTTTTTTTTCATTACAGACACTTAAATGTCATAAAGATAATGTATACTAGTGTAGTGCTTAAACATACTTTTCCCTACACAGTATCCCAATGTACCCACCATCAAGAAATAAATTGCACAGCTCAAATTTCTGGTGCACAAAATTATGCACTCAATACAGGGTTTAAATACAAAAGTGCCACATAAACCCCTTTTTTTACATCACAACCATTTTTGTTGCTATCAGAACTTTAGTCAACTTAAAACTCAGGAGTTATAAATGGTATCAGTAGTGATATTTCAGGTCCTTTCATGTTCTGCCTTTAAAAAAAAAGCAAATCTGCCACCCCCCTGGCTCCCAAAAATGGAACATCCCGTGGAACAGTCCATTTATATATATTTCACGGAATGTCTCCTATTTCTTCAACAGATTCTCTTAAATACCAACATCACATTGTTAGAATAAATAGTAAAGCGCTTTTCAATTGTTTTGTCATAGACACCCGATTCAGGCTAAATCGCAGCCCCCAAATGGTTAATCGATAGAAAGCAGGGTTGAATTTATTCGTCTTTCATTCTCGGTTCCCTAGCAGCGGACTCTGGCTTCCCAGGAATCAATAATTAAGAGGGCTGTCTATTTTCCAGCCTCCTATTCTACTGATATTCAAACAGCCTTAAGCGAGGGAACAACCGATGTTGCTACAGCAAGGGTGCCCAAGAAGATCACTTAGTGGTCCGATAAAATCTGCAAATAAAAGTGGTCACTTAATTAATAGCAAGGTCCTAGCAAGTATTCATCCTTTCATTCTTTGATGGAATTTTAGGGACAGACAAATTTTACCCATTCCATCCTCTCACAAAAATTAGCATTATCAGATATGAAACGATCTCCTGAAATTCATCACAGGTGCAATTCAACCAAGCTAAGTCTACTCTCAAAATGCAGGAAATAACGTTTATGAGGGTTTTAGATTTCAAAATTTTACTGGACCCCCCTATGACTTTCGTGGCAGCCTCCAGCACTCGGCAGGATTTACTTTAAAATTCAGGGGATGGAAAAAAATTCATGCTGGCTAGAACACTGCACTATAGGCAGGCTTATGTCAATAGGAAAATTATCTAACTTAAATCTAAGGCACCAACAAAATTTGGTCAGGTGGTCCTTATGCAAATGTGGTTACAGTTGTATTAAATAGGTTTAACATGAGTTGAAATTGTCAGAAAAGAGAATACTTTATGCTTTGTGCTATATCAATATATTCTCACTGTTTTGCCAATTTCAACCATTTTTCTGAGCCAGGGAAGAATTTTAAGAAGTTGAAAGTAGCAAAATTTGGTCATAGGCAGGACTGTACTTGTGGAACTGTTTCTAGCATTAGCCAAGGTTAAAGAGAGGATTTTGTGTTGCTTTATTGAATATGTCAGTCATTCATGATGGCAAGCCATAATAAATGTTTTCAGAATCTTACAATTCATTGTGAAATGATATTGTCAATAGTCTAAGAATGAATTCAACAGTAGACTTATTTCATTAATATTGGTCAGATCAGTAAGTAACCATACTTTTTACATGAAAATACCTATTTAATTGAATTCTAAGCTCAAATTTATTCTTAATCTCACATCTAGAAATTCAGGTCAACTGAAAAATAGAATTTCCCTCTCCACAACTGTAAAATGGTTTGTCCCAAGTACCCCCAGATGGAGTGGAACATTCCAACAGACCTATTGTAATGCTGTCAGACACTCTGAAAGCCCGTGTCAAGCACTAAGTGTTCCAGCGTTCTCTCGTGTTGACCTCGTCTGAATAACTTCACCGCCTCGGCAACCTCTCAAAGACGTTCTCTTTGTTCCCTCCCACACCCTGCCCACCCCCAGGAGAAAAAGGAACGTTCCAGATCGACCGGCACGCTGTGATTTTCCCTCAATGATCCACGGATTGAAATAAAATGGCTGCTTTGGTCCGCATATTCCCTTGAAAGATCGGCTGAGATTTCAAGTCCTCGGAGAGAGAAATCCGGATCACGTTATACAAAATCTGGTAAGTCGATCCCCTTTATGATATTATAAACTCTCGTAATGTTTTTGTAGCCGTTTTCAGTATTCCTTGCTGGTTGTGTATATAGCATTTACATGTATGGCCTCTTACGGCAACCTACATAATTATCTCCATCTAAATGGCCTGTCCTAATAGGGGGATTTCAATAAAACTGTCTGTGATGAATTGTAGGCTGTTCTTGCTAATAACCTCTGTACCATTCCCGGCCATCTGTTGTTTGTGTTAGCCTCTTAATTGTTTTTAACCTTTAAGCTGCTAAGGTGGCTATTTGCCACCAAATTTGTCATGGTTATGGGATTAGTCAGCAGCAAAAAGGTTAATTCAGGAGGTTTTTTATTTTTTTAGTTGTGGAAGAGTTCCAAATTTTGCAACTTGTTTTTTTAACTTTCTGCTTTACTGTAGATTCACCTATATTTGCAGGCATGATAATTTCATGGTACGGGGAAAGGAGTTTTCCCTTGTGTTTTAACTTTGCGGTTAAAACAATTTGGTGGTACAATAGTTTGTGATACTATCAAAATGCATACAGGTATTCGTGGCGTGAGCTGATTTTTACATTATGTCGCTGCATTTAGGTAAATGGTCGAACCTCAGAGTCAGACTTAGAGGACACTTTAAACATGACACTTCTTCTTTAACTCTCAGCATTGCAATGGCTTGTAATAATAAAGCCAGAACAAAGATTTCAAAATCTATAGTATGAAGACTTAAAGTACACAATGTACTACTACTATTATTGTACAATGTATAGTTGACAGTTAAACCAAAACAATAATTCCACGTATGCTGTAAAACGTAATTGTGGCAATTGTTTCCATGAAACCATTTGACTTCTGTTGCCATTTTGAGTGAAAATTCAATACCGCAAGTTAAGTGTTTATTTTGGATAAGAGGTACATTTTGTAGTTACTGTACTAGATTTATTGTGTACAGCTATTTTAGACTGTTACATTATTGAAATGCCAACTGTCACACATGTATGTATGTAATCAAACACTGTCCCCTTTTGTCCATATAAAAGACAAGCATAGACGATGTCTTTTGATTTTTTGATTTTTTGTTATATTCAAGGTGAATTGTATAGAATAATTTAACTCACCTTGCATGTATAAAACTGCTGTCTACTACAAAGTTGGTGTGTAACACCTAATTAACAGTTCAATGCATAACAGACAAGAAAGGTAATGTTTAGCTGTTGCCAATTCTGCAACACATGTACTAATACAACTTGTATTAGTCTCAATAAATAAAATGTAACAAAATTATACAGAAAAAGCAGGTCACTTTTTATCAAATACCAGAAAAATAATTTTATTTTTCTTTCCACGAAGACGACACAAAAAATATGCATAATTTACGCCAGAGCCCTCATCTGTCACTGACTGTGCCCTTTGGCATTATGGCTTATCTATCGCCACCTTGCATTTTGGCTGATTGAAGCCCAAATGTCAGGAGTGGATCATGTCTAATTAAGCGTACCAGGCTTCCTGTGTGGACCTGTCATTAGGCACTGGTTTACGAAGCAGACACCGCTGCAATTATAAAATGTCCCCCACCTACATTTGTATGGCCACTGCCCACAATATGTGTGTTATTACCTCCATGAAATGTCATGGAGGTTATATTTTCACTAGCGTTTGTGTTTCTTCTGTGTGTCAACAAGATAACTCATGAACGGTTGGGTGGATTAGTTTCATACTTGGTGTGTTGGTAGGGACTGTGATATAAGCTAGAAATGATTACATTTTGGGCCCCCTGGCGGCTTCCCTTCACTGCAGCAAAACTTCCGGTTTTGCTCTCTTGTGTTTGAACAAATCATGGTCACGGTTTTTAAGTGTTAGAAGCTCTTGTGCTCAGGAAGAAGTGACATAAGTCTGGGCCTGCTAGCGGCTAGTTTTGGGATAACAAGTTTTATTGCAAATTCTTGCCCGTAGGCTAATTGCAGGAAACATAAAAAGATTCAAACAGTGTAAAATACAATGTCACAAGTGTCTACTCTAGTCTAAAACTAGTAAAGCTAACTCTAGATCGACTCCTTTTTCGAAGACAGTGGAAGACGAATGATCCCACCTTTTCTATCATGTGTGGGTTTTGTGATGTTAAAAGGAGAACTGTTTTCTTTTTGTCATTGAATGTGAGAAAGTTTGGGTGGAATTTGATGGCCTCTTTGAACAGCTCTTTTCTTTCTTGGTTATAGAAAGAGCAGTTTGACATAAAATGTGTCTCGTCTTCCACCACGTTTGACGTGCATTGTTTGCACGTTCTTTCACACACGGATCTAAGCCTCTTGTACCGCCCTCTCTCAATTTAACAGGGGCATTTTTGTCAAAAACTTCAATGTTACTATCCTGGCTAGAACCAGTAGGTAGCACACCTCTCTAAGGTGTATTACATTACAACTGATGAGTGATGGCCTGGACTCTGCAATCTGAGCAACACCTGACCAATTATGTCCACATGGGAAATGTTGGAGGTAAAATGTGCAACGTTAGCACAATTTGGTGAGATTGCACATTGATTCCTTGATATTCCAGACAATATATATGATGGTGAAATGGGTAATGCTAAAGTAAAGTATGTATGATAATGGTGAATTGTGTTATAATATATAATTGTGCACAATGCCTAAAAACTTGTGTATAATTATATATGATTATGGTATACATGTAATTGCATTAATCCCTAGGGATCCATTGATGCTTTCCGCATATTCATCACCCATGTACTCAATAGAAATATAAAGTTGATCGGGTAAAGCATTTTGAATAATGGACTGGAATCCAGAATTAGTGAGAGTGTTTTTCCATAGTTAAATAGTTAAAGCAGGTTTAGTATAAACCTAAATCCCATACACCGTCGTAATAAGTTAATAAGTTAAATATTGAACTGTGAAGCAAATTCCTTGACAGGTAAACATTCAGACCAGGGCTCTAGCCAGCGTCCGTTTTTCCGTCAATTGACGGAAATTTGCTGCGTCTGACGGAAAAATTTTAAAGCCAATCCGTCAACCTTGATGGACAAAAATCCTTGGTGGAAGCTACAGGCGGCTTGGGGACGCCATCCACGGCCGTAAAAGACACACACTGTTTGTTTTGCTATTGTTATGATTGTTGACAATGTGTGTCGGCGCCCTTTCGCATACGATAATCTCATTAAAACCCGTTTTTCAAGGTCTCAGTTCAGTCCTTCTAATTAATTTTCGCGGTTTTCACGACGATTGTAATTGGCTGACGGAAAAAAAATTCGAGCTGGCTAAAGCCCTGATTCAGACCCTCTCTTATTGGTTAAGCCACTAATTTTGATTGACAGACTAACTGAATGAACATGAATGGGAGCTGCTTCAAGATGTAAAAGTGTATGACACAGAATATCAAATCAAAATGAAAGATCGTCCGTGACATTTAGAGGTTATCATTGTAGAGAATTTGTACACTATATCCCGTGATACACTGAGATCTTACCAACAAACCTTCAGTCAGTCCTTTGACCCATCTCAAGTTGAAATGACCCAAAGTATGGAGTCACATGACTTGAATGGAAGTGTGACGTCAGCAACCGGTCCCCCGGTCAACCATCCCAAAACGGATACCAGCTGCCGGGCACTTTTCGCGTATTGCTGACGTCAAACTTCCGTTCAGGTCACGCAATCGGAGTGGGTCAATTTCCAACTTGAGGAGGGTCAGAGGACTTATCGAACGCTTCTTGGTACTTTCTGTAGCTGTGGATGTAGTATGTAAAATCTCAGGTCTGCCTAAACACCTCAAAATACCTCAAGCCACTCTAATACTGTAAATGCAGAAATGTTCGCAGTGGATTAATGTTCGCGGTTCTCGCAGTGACCACTTTACCGCGAACTTAAAAGCATCGCGAACATTTTTCTATAATGGTATTAGACTGCAGTCTATGGTGTTACCGCGAACTTGAATCCCTGCGAACTTAAATGCATTTACAGTATGCAGTATATATGAGACAAAAACCTTGTGTGGTGCTCTGAATACAATGAATAAGTATTTGATAATGAATTTTTTTTAAAACTGCAGCAATTCCTAATTATTTACCAGTTTTTTTAGTTAGTCAGCTGGTTTCAAGATCTGAAGAAATTTAGGCTGAAAAACCCTTAGTATACAATCAAGTATAATTATTTATAGAATATATTGAATTATAGGTTGGCAATGCAGCGTGCAAAATACCCACTTGCACACTTGCACATTGCAACCACTTTTTCATTCAGGTGCAACTTACTTCTAAAATTAGGTTGCACAGGGTGCAACTTAGATTTTGAGCCTCAGAAAGACAGAACTTGATTTTGTTCTCAATTTCCTTGGAAGAAGTAAATGGACCGAGGCAGCTCCATTTCGTATCAGCCAAACATGTATGTTTTGACTCACTGTACCTTTTTTCAGAAATTAGTGAATGGTAGATGGTGCAACATGAAATTCAGTTGTGCAACCTAGTTCTTGCCCCAGGTTGCACACTGCACACTGTGCAAGCTGGCTCAGAAAAGTATTTTGTACACTGGCAATGATAGAATTGAGCTGTGCTGTAATCTATATGAGCTAACAGCATCCACAGTTTTATTGTACTGTCATCTGTGTACTGAAGAAGGTATCGAAAACTTCCCCATGCAGACTCCTCACACAGATGATCCAATATATGGCGACCAGACATTGCTTCGATCTTGAAACTGGTGGACTAACTCTAAATAACGTTATATACTTAGGACTTGCTGCATTTTTAAAAATTCATAAATGCATACAGTATCCAGAGTGCCACACAAGGTTGTTGCCCCATATACATTGCATATTTGAGTCATTTGAGGTCGTTTGAGGTTGTTTGAGGTCATTTAAGGTTCTTAGGCAGAGTACGATCTCCAAAGCTTGAAATCTACTAAAAAGAATTAAAATAGAAATTTTAGATGTACAATTCATCCCAAGGAAGGTCACGCGGCCTTTAATGGTGCTTTTTACGTCTTGACGAACTTTGTTGAAGACTTCGGAGTATATCTCTTACTGATTGTATGCCCTGCTATATTGGAGAATAGCCAAAAAAGCTTTCACAGCGTCTCAAAACTAGCTAAAGAGAGCCGTACAAATGCGGCTAAAGCTGTTAGACCCACAGTTACCTGCAAATGGAATAGGCAAGATGATCTTACACCTTGAAAGTGTGTATTCATCTAGTAGAAGGGTGAGTGATTATATTGTCTTGGGGCGATATTATATCATGTCAAAGAGCAGTTTATCTGTTGAAAATGGTGTGGGTTTCAACACGAAAAGTGAGAAATTGAGCCATCATCTGGGACTTTGACACCATGCCATTACTCAGATAAAAAGAAATGGCTCATTCAGTCTTCTTACAATACTGTAAATTTGCATAATTTTCTGATATTTTCTTCAAGGCGGGGGAGAAAAAATGGTGGGTTTTGCTGTGTTCTAAAACAATTCTGTCGTATAGTTATATTATACATAGAAAATAAATGCATAGTTACACCTTTGCAGTATCATGAATTTGCAAAAACCCATTGGCAAATACTGTAAATGCAGAAATGTTTACGGTGGATTAATGTTCGCGATTTTCGCGGTGACCACTTCACCGCGAACTTAAATCCACCGCGAACATTTTTCCATTATTGTATTAGACTGCAGTCTATGGTGTTACCGCGAACTTAAATCCACCACGAAAAGTCCTTTCACCTGACGATGATGTACTGGTAGACATCGAAAATTTGGGAGGTATGTACTGTACCTTTACAAAAACAGTCATTGATTTATGAATTTTTCAAATTTTATCAATTCATAGTTAAGATATATTAAAATCTGCTCTTCAGTGGATCTGCTCCTAAATGTCACTGACGAAAGATAAGTGGATGCTATCTGAAACATTTGACCATTTCCAAAATCATACCCAGTTGCTTGAGTAACTGCTATTTGGTGCATGTACAATTTTCACCACTCAATAGAATTATTCTATAACATTCAGTGCTAAAAGCCATCTGAATTTCTATGGAATAAGGTTTGATTTGAAGTCGTTGCCTTTGGCTGTATAGCAGTAACATAAAAAGAAGGGTTTTCACAGACGTTAGATAGTCTATGGTTATAGTTATGGTTCTGCCACTTTGCAGCTAAAGGCCTGTGGGAGTCATTACAGTAAAGCCATACGACCTTAAATGGTCTACTGGCAAGGAATATTAGTTTCGAGCGGTATCGG
>NC_049995.1:7403385-7422517 GCF_000003815.2 Branchiostoma floridae
CAGATTTGTGAAAATAGTGCCATTTGGTTTTTATGTACTGTCCCCAGTCTGTTTGAGATAGATAATATTGTTCTGCAATATTTTGCAATGTAATGGTACTGATCATGATACTAATACTTAGGCTTGTGGCTACTGTAATTCCTGATTTTTTCAATGTAGTTTGTCACTGTTTCACGGTGACGACTGTAATGTGAAATTATCGTTACCGATAACAAATAATTCTTCTTAGTGACAATAGTAAATAATTCGTTCCCCGTGAACATTTAGTCCCGAGAACAAGTTAGATTTTCTCAGACCGTGAAAGTTTGGCACCGAGAAGACAAAGTGAATTACAGTATTTTGTCTTCAGTAGGATCAAGCAAAAGAAGATGGAAGGAGAATCATGAGATGTGCCTTCTAATAACAAAGATGGAGTGAATCCCTCTCCTGTCATTGACTATTATCTTGAAGTTTCCAATTGACATCAGGTAGTACTACACATTTGACACCAGGGTGGAGTGAGGAAATTCATGTTAAGTGCCTTTTTCTAGGACACAATGTCTAGTCAGAAAGTAGGCTAGCCACTCAGCCATTCGATGCCCCAGAAATATGTAATTATGTTTCCAAAGGAAAACATATATTTGCTGGCCTATATCTACAAGCTGTATTCTTTTTCTTTTATCCAACTTTAGCCAAGTAAGACTCAGAACTGCTGTTGAGCAAATGTGCCTTATACAGTTATAGTTATATACATTTAAGTTAAAAAATCCCCATTACTTAATGCAGGCACAAACACATGTAGGTCAGCCTTCAGTGCAACCGTCTATGATGCAAGAGGATGAAGGCTGTTCCCACCTAAAGTTTTTCATTTTTCTTCTTTTTTTGCCTTTTAAGACAAATATCTTATAATTTGAACTTATATGTATACACAACACTTTAATCATGCAAACGGTGCATTATGCTATCGGCTTTTTAATCTTTTTTCTGACGATTTTTTCTCCCCTTTGGAAACATCCTGCATATTTGCGTTGAAAATGTGGCCTTTCTAGTTTCCATGTGGTTCAGCCATATTTGCCCCTAGAAGCAGAACATTCCAAGAAGTAAGCAGGATGTGATGTCACAGGAACCTGTCTTCATGACGTAAATCGTTACCTCAACCTTTTGGCTGGATTGATGGAATAAAGTTGACCTGTGAATGCATATAAGTTCGCTGGGATTTAATTTTGTGTTGGCGGGAAAATGGAGTTTTCGCTGTGGTTTTAAGTTCAGGGTGGCGCCATAGACTGTAGTCAAAAACTATAGTGGAAAATTGTTCACGGTGGTTTTAAGTTGTCGGCCACTGTTGTCGGCGAATATAAAACCACCGCGAACATTTCTGCATTTACAGTACATCGTGGCTGTAAACTCTTTATTTAACCCTTATCTTGCTTAGGTAGCCATTTTGTACCAGATTTGTGTTGGTTCTGGGGTTAGGCAGCGAGCATAGAGAAGGTTAAACATGCACCAATACAGGTCACATTCTGTTGAGAGTTGGAGAATGAAAGTCTGAGTTGATGATTTTGCAATGCCCAAACACCTCAAACGACCTCTAATGGCTCTGATATCTTGTGTACAAATGGGGCAACAACTTTGTATGGGGCTCTGGATACATTGCATTTATGAAGTTACAAAAAATGCAACAACTCCTAAGTATTTACCAGGTTCTGGTTATTTCAAGTTAATCCGCCAGTTTCAATATAGTGTAGATTTTTAGACCATTTGGGCTCAGAAACAATGCATTGATCCTGGATTCGATACTTGCCATGTTCAGAAGTGTGGAGAACAATGATGGCTCGCCTTAGTAAACATTAACTGATATGCAGCAAGGATGATGATGATGATGATGATGCTCAGATGTTGTGCCCTTGGGAAAGGCACTTCTGAATTCTCTTATTTTCTCTGACGATGGAGTCGCACCTACCGAGCCCCTTAGTACCTGGGCTAATCTACCTTAAGGTCTTATATTTCATGTATCTCTATTTCTATGCATTGCTGAACAAATGTCCCTTCAGAGGCATCCCACCCAGAATTACTTCAAGTGGGTTCCTTAAAAGTGTGCTGAGCTAAAAAAAGAACGGCTGCATGGATGTGCATTTTTAGTGGTGAGAATTCCCTTTAAGCCAGCTGAACTGATCTCAAAAGTTAGATTGGTGAAAGTTTGTTTATATCTGAAGTAATTAGCAAGTAATTTTTGTCAAGCGCTCGCAATGTCAGAGGTACACAGTACACAGTAGACATATAGTATGCTCTGAGTGGTACGGTTGCGCACGAATATTTTCTTGAAGTGCCTCTTCCGCGAGTGACTAATTGTAGTTTGTAATTGCTATAGTATAAAGAAATAGTATGGTATATTGGTCATTGGCAATTTTTTCTCATGATCTAGGGTTACAATAATATGCTTAACAAAGAATGAACAACATGAGGAGATTTTTTTTCGGTAGCATCGTTATGAAAGGGCGTAACATGTAAAACACATATTGTATTACTTTCAATGGAGTGAAAAAAACTCCTGAATGGATCCGAAAGTGCACCAAAAATACACACAGATTTGCCGGTGTGCCAAAATCTGTACATTTGCCACTAACAACCATAAATTTCATTTTTAACTGTCACATGATAATAAAAATAGTTAGTAATACATGCTACTTCATGTACACATGTAATACTCCCTGAACTACTTTTTCACTCATAAAAGATGATTGATCTCTTCAGACCCTATTTTCATTTGTGTCCATTTGGGTATTATGTAATCCACATGGGCATTATAGGTTTCTAATCTATGTAAAATCTTGGTCGCACATTTTTAGCCTGAAGGATTAAGCCATCTTTAATCTGTATAAGATCTCCTTATCGTGACACTTGGGGTATTAAAGAACAAAGCACAACCATTGGGTGAACCCAAACAAACTCAACACATATGGTTTCAAAGGCTCTGTACTTAAATGGTTAAAAGATTATCTGTCAGAGAGAACGCAGTATGTTTCTAATAACAGTTTTGTCTCGTCCCAGAAATTTGTTACATGTGGTGTCCCGCAAGGCTCCATACTAGGACCTCTTTTATTTTTGATTTATGTAAACGACCTTCCCATGATATCAGACAAATTTTTCGCCTTAATATTTGCAGATGACACCAATCTTTTTATGTCACATAAAAATTTTGATACACTTATTTCAACAATTAACGATGAACTTTGCAAATTAAATCAGTGGTTTAAGTCAAATAAGTTATCCCTAAATATAGACAAAACAAATTTCATCATTTTCACAGGAAGAAATAAGAAATACAGTAAAGAAATGGCAAAGTTACACATAGATAATAAACCCATTAAACAGGTAAGCAACGCACGGTTTTTAGGAGTCGTTATAGATGAAAAACTCACGTGGAAGTTTCACATAGACATCATTTGTAAGAAAATTGCTAAGAATATTGGTATCATAAGAAAAGTCGCAAACTGCCTATCTCGTAAAATATTTATGACTCTTTACTACAGCTTGATATACCCCTACTTAACATACTGCAATATAATCTGGGCTAGTACCTACACTACCTCATTAAAACCACTGCACCTACTACAAAAACGTTTTGTTAGAATTGCATCAAACGCCTCTTTTATAGCAAATTCAGCAACTTTTTTTCACAATCTGAAGATTTTGACAGTATACGACATAAACAAATTGCAGTCAGCCATTTTCGTCCATAAAGTTATTCACAATAATTCTTTCTTACCAGTCCTATATAAAGACATTTTTAAGTACAACGCAGATATTCACGATCACAGTACAAGGCAGCAAAATAGTCTTAGACCTATCAAAACAAAATCGAACCTAACACAATTTACTATAATGTTTAGAGGCCCATCCATATGGAACACTCTAAGTCTTTCCCTACGAAATTGTCAGTCCCTTTCCATTTTCAAGAAACGTATGAAAAACAACCTTATAGAGAAGCCAACTATTTACTCCTGATTTGTTTTTTTCCTTGTTTTTGATCATGTTATGCTCAATTATCATTTAGTATTACTCCGTGTATTTGGTGCTCCTTTAACCTGTTTGTTTGCAGTCTTTGCACCCATTGTCTTGGTTATCTGTATTTGCTTTCATTTTGTTTTGCTAGCATGATTAATTGTATGATTTTGACTAATTTCTTTATGATCTGTTGATCATGTTTAGTTTTGTCTAATTTCAGTTTTTGATGTTAAGATTAATTGTAACGTTATGTATGATCACTGAGTTATATTTTTTTCACTTGGTTTATTATTGTTCGATGTATAATCTTCATGACCATTTAATTGTATCATGATTTGTATATTTTGACGGGGGGAGAGTTTGTATAAGCCACCTGGCTTTTTTCTCCCCCCTTGCACGTTCTGTTGTATTCTATAATTTTCTGTATGTATCATTTTTTAAAGTGCAAAATAAAATCAATCAAAAATCAATCAAACCCCCCCCCCCCCCAAAGGATTCCCTGATGATTGTACAGTGTCGTCTATGTTTTACGCATCCTGGTATTAAATGCAAGGGTGGCATTTTTCACCTCTACTATATAGATGCCATAGTTTGCAAAAGAAAATTGCCACTAAGAATAAAAGTGATATACAATAATTATTTTGAAACTTCAGGGTAGGCATCATATTACTATTATTAGATCAAAACTTTCATATTTAGTAGGAGTTTCTAATTGATTAACACAAGATGAGATGATGCTTATGTATTGAACATTTCAAATTGATTTTTCATAAAACCCATTTTCATATCCTCTTAAGTGCATTTTGAGGGCTAAGCAAATTCATCATAATGCATCCGTAAATAACTTTATCAGGTTGGCAATTATTCATATCACAGGTTCTTTAGGCACAACCAGGGAGTACTTACTTCCAATGTTCGGTGTCTGTCAGATACCATCATCAGGGTAGAATGGCTGAACAGAGATGAGGAGGGGGGATACAAACTGAGCCACGTTTGGGACGGCATTCTCGCTGCTGCAGCGCCACCTACATCGGCTATAAGTATCAGTATAAAGAATCATATCCAGCCATTCTAACCCTGATGATGGTGTCTGACAGACAACGAAACGGAAGAAAGTACTCCCTCATTGTGCCTAAAGAACCTTACTATACAGGGCTCGAAATACTGGGTGCATGTGCACCCAGGTGCACCCAAAATTGGAGCTGTGCACCCAATTATTTTCTGTGGGTGCACAGGGTGCACCCAAATATTTTCTTAGGTTTACGTATGTAAAGATATCAAAGTATATAAGTATACAACATATTCTTGACATCTAAGTTAGACAGATGATAAAAATGCCTGTCATGGTACTTGTTTAAGAATTTGATAGCTTGTAACCAAGTTTTATAATTTAGGTTTAACTTATTACTTAAATTAAAGTGGTGCACCCAAAAAATTTTTAGTGCACCCAATTTTTTAAGCTGGGTGCACCAGTGCACCTTATCCCCAAAATGAATTTCGAGCCCTGCTATATGACATTATGATGTTTACTGAGAATTCCACTTGAAATTTCTTAAAACTTGTAAATTGCAGTCAAAGCCAGGCCATTTGATTTTTTGTTTTTGAGATTGATGATTCACATTGATGTAGCCTAACAGTATTTTTAAACATATGTGAGCCCTACATAGATAAATCCACATGACAGTTTTGGGGCAAGAACAGATTAGACTAAATGCAGAGTGATGCTTCATTTGTGTTTTAGGCTACACCAATTTAATTTCTTGGTTCACGGATTTTTTCATGAAAAATATGGAGCGAAAGGGCGATTCGGAAATAAAAATAAAAATAAAAATTGTAAAATGTTTGGGGTAAAGGTAAGGGCTAATCCAAAACATAAAGAATAAAAAGTTTTCAGCTTGAAAAAACTACAAAACCACTATTACTGTACAGTAACAGCACCTGTTTGTTGAAAATTACAAAAGTAGTGTCAGTTTTTATGTTTGTCCCATTCTTCATGAATGAAAGATATAACTGCAATAATAATACCCACATTTTAAGGAGCTTATAATATAAAGGCCAATTTGCTACTGTAACACCAGAAAGTTGGTAAATGGTTTCATTAATGGTGAAAATTTGCTGAGTGGTAATTTTTATTTTTTATTTTTTTTCCAAAAAATAGGAGCGAGCGAATCCGTGAACCAAGAAATTAAATTAGTGTGGCCTTATAGTGACAGATTATAAATCAGCAAACACGTCAGCAAATTTTGCTTTTTTATGAGAATGGATCCTTTTTGTGATGAATTCAGACTAATGGCAACTAGTTCACTGCTTGAAACAATTCTTTTTTATTATAGTCAGCAGCATTGATACATAAAACCATATTTCATTTTAATCCCAAAAGACAACGCGTCTTCATTAAGAAATGGTTTCATTTTAGCCCTATGTAAAAAGTAATCAATTATCGAAATTTGTGAACTTAAGTAGTTCGATAGATGCAATTAATTGAAATGAAATGAACTTAAATTTTGTTGGGATGATGAAATGTATGACATCTGACTGAATACTGAAAAATGAGTACCAGTAGAATTGTCGAGTTGTGTTCGTGTAACAATTAGACCAAGACCCAGGGGCCCTGGGTTTGAACCCCCTGAGAGACCATTTACATAATGCCATTGGGAAAAGTGCTTAACATGTATTTTCTTACTTTGCTCAGGTGAAAATGGGTACCTAGCTTCAGCTAGGGATATTCCTCGCATAGGATGTTAAATGGAGGTCCCAGGTTTGATGAAATCCACACATCGAACAAGTAAAAGAACCCACCACACTTACTAGTAGTGAAAAGAGTAGTCCATCCTGGTGTGAGTGGATCAATAGATATGTCCAGACATGCAGCATGCAGTCTTCAGTACAAACCTGGTATGTTATGCCATGACATAAGGCGGTTCACTGTGTATGCAATACATAAATAGCACAATAACCAAAAGTTCAGCACCATGTACAGCAACAACACAGCCATCTTTGACAAATGCAGTCACAAATATTAAAACATGTTGGGTGCTTATATTTCGCCAATTTCAACACCACATATTCTACATCAGATGTATTTTGCAATCAAATATTCTTAATTTATAAGATCATAGCAATGTATGAAAATTTGTGTCAGACTCTACAATTTATTATATAAACCGAATCTGAAGAGGAAGTAAGAATCACACAATTTTAGAGGGTGTAGTCAGATTCAAGTTGTCGTCCCAACCCTTGTAATATTGTCTTCTTGCTGTACTCTTCCCCTTAGAATTAAATAGAGGCCAAGAAAAAGCCTAAGAATCATTTCTAAGTATATGTAGGGCTTGCCATCAAGAATTTTTTCCAACATGATCATCCAATTCACATTGATGAAATTCTCTTTCTGTATTCGTTCTCCCCAAAAAGCAAGAAATTCAAAATAAACTCATGTGAATGGCTTTAGAATTAATATTTCTATCTATAGCAACAGGATTTTTTTTGCATAATTCAATTCCCATTAATGAAATTGCAGCAGCCACTGTGACAGCACAGCACGCTTTCTTCCCAACCCTTTCTTTTAATTCTGTCCTCTTTTCTGTCATATTCTTTCCCTTCTCTTTCTAGTGTATTCGTCCCCAAAAAAGCAAGAAATTCGAAATTAACTCCAGTTAATAGCCTTAGAATTATTCCATGGCTTGCTAGAATGAATTTTTTTCCATCCTCCAATTGAAGAAATTGCAGCAGCCACTGTGACAACACAGCATGTTTTCTTCCCAACCCTTCCTTTTTATAATTCTGTCCTCTTTTCTGTAATATTTATATTGCAATCCATACATAGTATGGGATTGCAATATATTGTTTTTTGTTGGTCTCTTCTCCTTCTCCTGTCAAATCTTCAAATGGATTCTACTTTTTCATTTTTGGGCCAAATGAGCTGAAATTTGGCATGAAGGTAGGGATAGCAAATACCCCCAGACGTTTTTTTCACTTTTTTGATAGAGGCCTTGAAAATTATGATATTTAGGGTTTTTGGTCATTTTTAGACAAAATATATATATTTTGGGTCACTGTGCCCTGGTATTAAACCCTAATGACCTGAAATTTGGTACAGAGGTGCATTGGACATATGAGCACAGGAACCCATCAACACTTTCTTCATAGGCCACTTCAAAAATTATTTATTTGGGGTTTTTTGGCCATTTTTGACTAAAAATGTCTATTTTTGGCTCCTGTGCCCTTGTATGAAGGCTAAGTGACCTGAAATTTGGTATATAGGTGTATTGGATATATGAGCACAGGGCTTCATCAACACTTTCTTCAGAGATCACTTCAAAAATTAGTTATTTGGGGTTTTTCGGCCATTTTTGACAAAAAATGTATATTTTTGGCTCCTATACCCTTCTATGAAAGCCTAATGACCTGCAATTTGGTACATAGGTGCATTGGACATATGAGCACAGGGTCCCATTAACACTTTCTTCATAGATCACTTAAAAAATGAGTTATTTGGGGGGTTTTCGTTCATTTTTGACTAAAAATGTATATTTTTTGCTCCTATGCCCTTGTATAGAAACCAAATGACCTAAAATTTGGTGCAGAGGTGCATTGAACATATGCTCACAGGACGCCATTGAAACTTTCTTCATAGATCACTTCAAAAATTATTTATTTTTGGGTTTTCCGTCATTTTTGTCTAAAAATGTATATTTTTGACTTCTATGCCCTTGTATTGAAACCAAATGACCTAAAATTCGGCATGAAGGTGTCTAGGACAAGTGCCCACAGTACTTCATTTTCCCTTTGAGCAAACATTACTTCAAATTGTTGAATTTGGGGATTTTTTCAAGGATGAAGATGGATTGCAATATGCTGTATTTGCTCCTAAGCAAATATCGGCCTTTCTAGTCTCTTCTCTTTCTGTATTCCTTCCCCCAAAAAAGCAAGAAATTCAAAATAAACTCACAGGTGAATGGCTTTAGAATTGATATTTCTATCTATAGCAGCAGGATTTTTTTTTCATCATTCAATTCCCATTAATGAAATTGCTGCAGCCACTGTGACAGCACAGCACGCTTTTTCCCCAACCCTTTCTTTTAATTCTGTCTTCTTTTCTGTAATATTCTTTCCCTTCTCTTTCTGTATTTGGTCCCCCAAAAAAAGCAAGAAATTCAAATAAACTCCGGTTAATGGCCTTAGAATTATTCTATGGCTTGCCAGCATGAATTTTTTTCCATCCTCCAATTGATGAAATTGCGGCCGCCACTGTGACAAGACAGCTGGAAGCCATCAGTAATATAAATTGGACATGAGCTGGTAACGTTAACAAGCACACAGCCGGGTGAGCACACTGCTTGTTAGGTGCTGTACTGTCAGATACTTGGAACTAGTCACTGGAAAATTAACCCAGGATTCTGCTGTGGAGAATTCATTCTGTCTGCTGGGTTTTGTTTGTGGATGGGAGGTTATATGTTGGCATACATGTAAGTACCATCCTATAGTTTGAATGCCAGGGTTTGTATGTGTGTGTGTGTGTGTGTGTGTGTGTGTGTGTGTGTGTTTGTCTTTTCATTTGTATGTGAGTGTGATTATGAGTGTATGTATCTATGTGTGTCTAATTGTGTGCATTTGTGTGTGTATGTGTGTGTGTGAGAGAAATAGAGAGAGAGAGAGTATCATAATGAGTATGTGTCTAATTTTATGTGTGTCTAAGTGTGTGCATGTGTCGCTGTGTCTGTGTGTGAGAGAGAGAGAGAGAGAAAATCAAGGAAAGAGAGATTTAAAGAAAAAGGACAGAGAAATAGAAGGAATAGGACATTCTTTAAATTTTTAACCACATGTATCATTAGTTTAATTCAGAATTATGATAATCAATACCTTTTTTACTGCTGATATTCCAATCTTGGGTTAGTGAACATAATACATGTGCACAGTTCAAGTACTTAGCATAACATCAATCAGATGGCTTTCCCTAAAATCTGTTCCAAATTCTCATGGCCAAATTGTCATTCTACAAGAGTTACAGCTATGTTTAATTAAGAATCCTGTTACAAATCTTAGCTTCACGGCTACTGTACCATCTAAAAAAACAACTTGGCACGAACAACTTGTCAATGCCAGTATGTGGTATGAATCGACTCGCACTAATTTGCAAGCTGGGGAGGGCTGTGCTATATTTAGACATTGCAATTAAGGAGATCATATACTGTGTAATCAGTATCTAAACCCAAGAGTGGTTCCACAACTTTGGAATTATTCTTTCATCCGGCAGGACGTGTAGGTTGATTAAAGATGGAAAATGGAAGATTTGGAGCCTACTAGAGTCGTAATCTCTTTTTTCATCTATAACAATTTATATTCTATGTACACTGTATGATAATCAGTTAGAAATAGAAAGTCTATGAAACAATTTGTTTCAAAGAAGATGGCATTACTGATATTTTATTAATTATATTGCTGTTGTATGGTATATATGGTTCAAAGTGGGTAAGTGCCTTAAGGGTGGGGATATGGAAAATTTGGAGAAATAGTTTTTAGTTTGTCTGTCTGTCTGTACATGTGTTTCCAGATTTTTGTAGTCAGCATATCTCAAGAACCTCTGGATAGATTACGATGATATCTGGTATGTGGGTAGGTGTTGGAAAGACAAAGGTCAAGGTCAATTTTGGGCCCCCTGGTATGTGACCTTGTTCAGATGGTGGTGAGAGAACATCTTTAGAAAGAAACATGTTTTCCCTACCCTGGTATCCACTATAATCTCTGATTTTGCCCTCCAATAGACCAGTCTTCACTGTCCATCACAATTAACCATTCAACCAATGATCAATTGGCAATTAACAGTTCAACCAATGATAGATTGGCAATTAACATTTCAACCAATGATAGATTGTGTTAATTAGCTGTTTGACCAATGAGAGATTGCATGTTGGTTGAATAATTCCATTTCTAAGATTGCAGCAAGATGGGTTTGGACCTTGAGATTGGCACAGCATTGCTTTAAATGTACTGCAGAAATAGCTTTAATTTTTCCCCCATTGTAAGAGAAAAGATTGAATGTCCTTTTAATTTTGATTGCCTCAAAGTCACGAAACAGCATGTGACAAATGAAAACAGGTTTTATCTACATGTATCCTGGTACCTATCATTTTCTATCTCAGGCTCACCCCCCTTATAATTGACCAATCCTTACTGTCCATCACAATTAACAGTTCAACTGTTCAACCAATGACAGATTGGCAATTAGTGGTTTGACCAATGACAGGTTCCCTCACAGTTGGTCCAATTTTTTATGATTTTTTTTAGCATTTCTAAGATTTTGACCTAGGTACATGTATGACTGGTATTTATCAAGCATTCGGATGTTTAATCCCTGTTATGAATATCTTATATAACGTAGTTCACCTTTATTCGTGGGGCAACCTATATCCATTGTGTTGCTAAACAGGGTATCCAGCAATATCAAGTTGATTGACGGAAGTTCCAAATTGTACTATTTTTTAAATATTACAATTTGAAACCTCCATCTGTCAACTTGATATTCCACATTGTTCTTAAGAAGAATGGATAAAAGTTACCCTATGGATAAAAGTGAACTAAGCGTTACATTTAAAGTCCAAATTTCTAAATAGTGCCTGGGAAAAGTCTGTTGAGAAGTGATAAGAGGATCAAACCATAGCTAGAGTAGGATGCAGGATTTATAGTAACGTTAAGTGGTCATAAAACTTGATGATAATCAATATCTTGTTTTTATGTTCCAGAAAGACTACCACAGCGGTTTTGTTCATCTGACTGACTCGTCAAAATAGATTGGAACAAGAGCGGTCAAGGTGAGAATTTATTTTGTGTAATGTAAAGAAACACACACCAAAACAAATAAACAGACAAAAGACAAAGCTAGGTTTTCACAGAGAAAAAAAAACTCTTCCTCATTTGTGATTTAGAACAGCATCATTTTCTTCTTCCTTGCAGTTTAAAGAAACATAAAAATAATAAAAAGAAGACATCCAAAAATAAATAAATCATTTTTTTTTCTTGATTGGTGCAACTTACACATTTTGCATATAGCCTGGATCTTTTTTTTACCTCCCTTGATGCTTCCCATGCAAAATAAAGCCTAGAAACATTAAAGTCATTATTACTAACTTAAAGATAAACAAAGGAGACTTCTATTGAAGTATCACAAGTATAAACTATAGGTCTCCAGCTCAGTCTTTATTAGACATTCTGGCTTGTTCTCAGAGCTTACCCATTGAAGTGTAAGGGATAATTGGATCTTGGGTTCAGCGAATCAAAGCAGAGGTTGAGGCCTAGGGCGTCGCTACATCACTCACAGAGATCACAGGTCAGAAAGATTGGCACCCCTGCAATCAGCTGGTGATAGGGAGACAGCTGAGGCACTGATCTTCACTGGAAACTTTAAAGTGATGGATGATAAGGAAGGGTTATATATAGTCATGTAGTATATAGGGGGCAGCGGGGGAAAATAACAAAATGGGTGCTACTTCTTTTTTTCTTTTGAAAACTAGTTCGTATTAAAAGCCTGATTTTAATTCATGCCTCAGGTTGGTCCTCCAACTGCGTCGTAACTTCAGAAATCAAGGCTGCATCATCTGGGAAACGATTTCCTTTCAAAAGCAACTTCAAAAATGATGCCAGCGTCTTACAAGGTCATATCATTGGGCATCATCACCATAAGTTTCTTTCATTTCATCAAAAGTCTCCTTTGGTGTGCGTCCTTTCAAATACAAAAACCGGATCACTGCGCGACACTCAACTGGCTCCATTTCACACCTGACTTAGTTCAAACACCTGTAAATCAGAATCCACAATTAGTCCAGAGCTATTTTTTGCAACACAACCCACAGAAATATAAATCAAAACACATGCAAACTTTCATCTAGACAACTGGAAGTGGGTCAGGGGCATTACTTATTGAACGCCCCTCGTATATGTAACTATGCATTTTAATTTGTACACTCAAAACTGGAACCATGCACCTACATGTCATGTTCTTTTTTACATGAGATAATGCATGTAGATAATTAAGTACGAACAACTGTACACTTGGCATTCAACATGTTCTGAAACTTTCAGTGTCAGAATGACAAAAGCTTTCTTGAATGTAGTATTTTCTTGTAATTTCAAAGGTAGCTAATAATACAGAATTTCATATGCAAGTTCTGAAGAAAAGGAGTAAGTTTAATTAGTTTTGTAATCAGATTTTACTGACATTCATTGGTTTTATCCTATTTTGCTCTCAGTTTTTTACTAACCAAGACTAAGACTGTTGGTCTGGCCCAAGGAAAGGTTGTCTAACTTCTTCAATGTGTGGCTTCCCAAACTTGTGACCAAACTTTTGATATCCTGACTGTCTTCAACTCATTAGAATATAAAGCTATCAGCATTTTGCAAATCAAGTTTCATTCATGAGATCAATGCCCTGCCACAATTTGATGCGCGCAACCCACGCAGTCTCCTCTAAGTCTCGTCATGATTTTGAGGCAACCCTTGGTATTCTCGACCTTTGTTATCGGCACCTTTTGCAGATACCTGTCACGACTGACAGGGTTTGATGCTATTCTTAGTTTCCTGACCAGCGTGTATAAGCCACGTGTGCCATCAACCATACATAACGTGAACACAGATTTTTCACAGCGTCTGATCTTCACAATACATTCATTGATTGACACCCATAACCTATATACTTAGGTTAAGGGTCTCAGGCATTGACTACATATGATTCTATATATGGTAGAATTTTCTACAGTGAGATAAAAAGTGCTTGTTAGTGTACCGGTCCATGTGTGATGAAATGTGACTGAAAAAGCTTTGAATTAGTCCAAGAAGCACCAAAGAAGTGTGGCCTTACGCGTTTGAGTATGGTTCCAAGCGACTGTATATAGAGTCGGAGTGAACGACTATCCGGATGTTACCCAGGCTATAAGCTAGGTCTAGGTTTCCAAACCTTGCATAAGCGTGTGACTTTTAACTTGAGAAGGATCAGAGGACTGATCGAAAGCTTGTTGGTAAGCACTCTATTTTGTGCACGGATATCTGATCTTAAAATTATGTTCATGCGTGTTTTAATGTTTATTTCCCAGGGGCCTTTACCTTTGACCTGCGTCCATGAACATACTTATTGCCCTACTTTGACACGTTTTTGAGCCCTCATCTTTGGGTAACTTAAAGTTACCTTCTTGGCAGGAAGGACATTGGTGGTTTAATGGGCTGAATGTCTGAGACCTTCTTCGCACAGTGTGCTCTATTTTAACTACAATTGGGACATTTTCACTCTGGGGTCTTGAAAGAGTGCCATTTACTGGGTGTATTTTTGGAAAATGCTGCAGGAAAGCCTTTGGGGATCCATTAACACCTCTAATGTCCCACCTTAGTGGCCATAAAACCTTGACTCAGCTTGAGCAAAATGAAATGCCCCAGAAAGACATTACACTGTCTCAACGGTAGCCAAATGTCTCGGGCTTGTAAGGTTTATGAGTGTGTGTTTAGAGTCAGATTCTAGATACTGCGTGTAACGCTACTTCACCTTTATTTGCGGGTTAACCTATATCCGTTGTTTATAGAAAAAACAAGGCATTTTGGGATAGCAAGTTGACAGACGGTGGTTTCCAACCGTATATTGAATATCTTGCTATTTGAAACGTCTGTTGACTTGATACTGTATCCCTAATTACCTTGTCTTTTTTAAGAACGGATATAGGTTACCCCACGGATAAAGGTGAACTAGTGTTACATTGATGAAGGTTACACATCTACTAATGAGATGTAAGATATGCCAAAAATAAAGCAGTTGATATTAATACAAGCTACTGGTTTCCAAAATCATGTCCAGTTGCTTCTAAATGAGTAACTGCTATGCTAAAAAAAAGTTAAAGTTGCCCAAACATCTGTAACAGATGCTTAGGGGTGGTGCCACATTTCTGTAGCCATTGGGCCACACATTTGTGCAAGCCACTACAGCAAGGGGCTATAGTGCACTGGTAGTGATGTGTGTTTAAGCCCCATACTCTGCCTTATTAGTGCTGAGTGCTAAGCAGAGAAAGCAGAATGTACCATTTTTAAAGTCTTTGGCTTCATACAACCTACCGAATGTAAGGCGAACACTTTACCCCCTTGGCCATTGCAGCAGTTCTTTTTATTTTAGAAGACAAAAAAGTTGCCTGTGCATCTGTAACGGAGGCTAGGGGTATTTCCCATCTCCATTTCTGTAGCCCTTGGGCCACACATTTGTGCAAGCCACTACAGCAGGGGGCTATATTATAGTGCGCTGGTAGTGATGTGTGTTTAACTCCCATGCTCTTCCTCATTAGTGCTTAGTGCTAAGCAGAGAAAGCAGCAATGTACCATTTGTAAAGTCTCTGGTATGACTCAGCCGTGGATCGAACTTACGACCTCCCAAATGCAAGGCGAGCACTCTACCCACTTAGCCATTGCGCTATTACTATGTGGCATACTTTATCTATTAGGTACAGTTTGGTGCATCTGATACATTTCTCCTCTTTTAAGTCTAGATTCTCGTAACACTTTTATTAAACTAACCACTATGACATACATTGAAGAATATCATATTTCTGCAAATCAACTTTTGAAAATGCAAATGTTTACATTGAAGAATATCGTATTTCTTCAAATCAACTTTTGAAAATAAAAATGTATACATTGAAGAAGATCATATTTCTGCAAATCAACTTTTGAAAATGCAAATGTTTGCAATTAAAGTATCATGTTACCCACTCTTATTTTTCATTCATTCATCCCTTTTACAACATACATATACAATGTACAATGTGGAGAAGTTGATATGTGGTATCTAATTACAGATTGTTTGATATTTCATATTTTTGTATACAGACAAGGATGTTGGGGACAGGAAAGAGATATTGTCCATTTACTGACATTGTTGAATAGGGAATGCTTTGCACTCAGAATGCCGTAATTTTTGAACATTGACTTGCTCCCAGCAGATTAAACTAGCTTAGTACAGTAATTCTTCATTTGTTAAGGCCACACCAATTTAACTTCTTGGTTCACGGATTTTTTCATAAAAAATATGGAGCAAGAGGGCAAAATAAAAATAAAAATAAAAATTGTAAAATGGTTGGGGTAAAGGTAACGGCTAATCCAAAACATAAAGAAAAAAAGTTTTCAGCTTGAAAAAAGTACAAAAACACTATTATTGTACAGTAAGGGACCGTACGGCGTTTAGTGAGGGGGGAGGGCCGGTCGCCAGAGGGTCGGGTCAAAAATTTTTTGCATGGCCCTCCCCCCAGTTAAAATTTTTTTTGCTAGGCCCTCCCCCCAAGACAAAATATTTTTGCTTGGCCCTCCCCCCTCCTATCAACTTTGAAAAAAATATTCAAGACGCCAATAAAACAATGCGCTCCCGCATTTGGAAATGTGCTTTGCGTCAT
Organism: Branchiostoma floridae; assembly: GCF_000003815.2. Taxonomy (NCBI): domain Eukaryota; kingdom Metazoa; phylum Chordata; class Leptocardii; order Amphioxiformes; family Branchiostomatidae; genus Branchiostoma; species Branchiostoma floridae. Next base: position 7,419,780 of record NC_049995.1, read on the forward strand.
ACTTTTTCATGATTTTCATCGAGAAGCAGATCTCTCACCCCTAGTAAAAAAAGGAAAACAGAATGGCTCAAAATATCTGCTAAATAGAGGGATAAATATCTGCTTCATAGAGGCATAAATATTTGCATTATAGAAGCTATTTCATTATTTTGATATTAAAACAACACCTAAAAAGCATTTGTACCTGGATTTCTAGTAGATTTGCGCCACGAAGCGGCGCGCGCCCCGCTCCCTAAATTTACGTATTGCAAGCTCGCGGGCGCGGGCCTGAGCGGCTTGACGGAAACTATTTTCAATTTACATATATTTTGGACTTTTTCTTGGTTCTGTGGTGGTAATAACTTACGGTAAATCGGGGGAAAAAATGAAAACCAAAACGACAGCACGATTCGACTTCCAAAACTGTAGTGGGGAGGGGGGCGCCGACGCGTGACGCTGATTTTCCCACGGCGGGGTAAGACCGGTCGCCTCTCTCTAGCCGCCGGCGGGCGTGAGACCGCAGACTTGCAGGAGATCTTTTAGAAATGCCACGCTTTTTTTTGCCACGATTTCCTGCATTGCTTTTTTATGGGAAAATTTGCTGGTTAGATGACATTTCTATGAAAAAAAAATACGAGGGTTTCAAGTTTTTGAGAACGACGTTCCGAACACCATGTTCGGCGCCAAAGGCACGAAGAATCGCAAGGTAGGTCCGGGAGAATTTTGAAATCTTGACCCTCTTAAAAGCTATTTCCTTCAGTTTGAGGAGATATTTTGCTGACAAACAAAGCTAACTTTAATAGCATTTCAATTTAGAAATACAAAATTAAATCCCCCCCAAACACATTATCACGATGTCGGTCATCAAAGGCGCGAGGCCGGTCACGTCAAAAGGGATCCAGGGAAATTTGCAAATATTTACCCTCGAGCTCTGAAACGCCATTTCTTACATTTTGAGGGCAATAAGACAGGGGTAAATTTTGCTGGCAGACTAATCTAGAGTTTAATAACATTTCTGTGCGTGAAGAAGGTTTTCGAGGGCGTCATGCATAAGCCCCGCCCCCTCCCTTTCGCATTCTCACTGTATCCCGAGCGCCAACCTCGGGCGATCCCTTGCAGAGGTCCAGAAAAATTTTGAAATCTTGACCCTCTGAAACGCCGTTTCTTGAATTTTAAGGGACATATTTTGCTGGCAGACCAAGCTATTTTTTTTTGCTTGGCCCTCCCCCCAAGTAAAAAAAAAATTGCTAGGCCCTCCCCCTGGCAAAATATTTTTTTGCTTGGCCCTCCCCCCCCTGGCGACCGGCCCTCCCCCCTCGCTAAATGCCGTACGGTCCCTAACAGCACCTGTACCCACACAGCTTATAATATAAAGGCCAATTTGCTACACCAGAAAGTTGGTGAATGGTTTCATTAATGGTGAAAATTTGCTGAGTGGTAATTTTTATTTTTTTTCCAAAAAATAGGAGCGAGCGAGTCCGTGAACCAAGAAATTAAATTGGTGTGGCCTAACGGTAGCAGGATTTTGATTTTAGCCTCTTGCGTTCACGCTACAACCACTGAAAATTCATCATCTCAATAATTTGATCACTCAACATATGAGACAGTAAAGTCTGTTCTCCAGCTTAAGTTACTGTAAATGCATTTAAGTTCACAGGGATTCACTTTCACAGTAGCAGGGAAGTGGACTGTTCACGGTGGTTTTAAGTTTGCAGTATATAGCCATAGACTGTAGTAAAAAATCTATAATGGAAAATGTTTGTGGTGGTTTTAAGTGTTGTGGCCATTACGAAAACCGCAAACATAAAACCACTGTGAACATTTCTGCCTTTACAGTACATTCAGTAAATACCGTGAACTACTCCCTTTGCTGCAAACTGCTAAAATTACTGGCCGCCATATTATAAATGGATTTACATTATCGCACAGAGAGGGAAAAAGGCTTTTCAAAGAGACAGACATTTAGTGTTTTGATGTACTGTGAGTGCATTTAAGTTCGTGGGGATTTACTTTTGTGTTAGCGGGAAAATGGAGTGTTTGCAGGGGTTTTAAGTGTTTTTATGTTTGTAATGCCATAGACTGTAGTCTCATACTATAGAAAAATGTTCGCGGTGGTTTTAAGTCTCATTGAAGTGGCCACTGCGGAAACCATGAACATAAAACCACCGGGAACATTTCTGCATTTACAGTACATTCATTAAATACAGTGAACTACTCCCATTGCTGCAAACTGCTAAAATTACTGACCACAATATTAATGGAATTACATTATTGCACAGAGAGGGAAAAAGGCTTTTTAATGAGACAGACATGAAGTGTTTTGATGTACTATGAATGCATTTAAGTTCGTGGGGAGTTCGTGGTAGTAGGAAAATGGAGTGTTTGCAGGGGTTTTAAGTTCATAGTGCCATAGACTGTAGTCACATACTATAATAGAAAAATGTTTGTGGAGGTTTCGCATTGAAGTGGCCACCGCGAAAAACCGCAAACATAAAACCACCGTGAACATTTCTACATTTACAGTACATTCATTGAATACAGTGAACTACTCACTTTGCTTCAAGGAGTGTTGCAAGGACCGATGTCATTGCGGTTACCATGGCCGCAATATTAAATAGATTTACATTATTGCTCATAGAGGGAAAAAGGCTTTTCAATGAGACAGACATGATGAAGTGTTCTGCTGTATGTTTCCAGTCACATATTGTTCAGTACCAAGGACAGGACACATAGCACAAACATGATTATTCCATTTCTAG
>NC_049995.1:7422617-7423273 GCF_000003815.2 Branchiostoma floridae
TAGGGGGTCTAGCTGAATGGAAATGTTTTGAGAAGTGCAAATCAAAGGAGGGAATAATCGTATCTTCTATACTTCTATTTCAGTATAAATTAAGTAAGTCCAGTTGCTTTGGATGGCATTGCATGATAGAACTATTAGAATTCAATGTAAACATACTGGGCTGTTGAATACTCAAGAAACGTGTTTTGATTCAGTAAATTTAGTCAGTAAATTTAGCAGTCTTTAGAGCCCTTCAGATTTTGAATGGAAGGCGGGCCCTCTAAAATTGCTAGTATCATCCACACAGACAGCATACTGATGACTTACTTGTCCCCAATGTCATTTTCGGTAGTCTATTAATTCTAATCAACTCTCCTGTCAACCTGGAACACTCCCCCCCCCACGCTAGTAGACTCGTCCTCACAGACAGCTTTCTGATGACTTACATGTACCCACAGGCTCGTACCCAATGTCATTTTCTGTAGACTGTCAATTTTAATCAACTGTCCTGTCAACCTTGAACATTCCACCCCCCCCCCCCCCCATGCTAGTAGACTCGTCCTCACAGACAGCATTCTGATGATGACTTACATGTCAGGGCTCGAAATGTGCACCCAGGTGCACCCAAAATTGGAGCTGTGCACCCAATCATTTTCTGTGGGTGCACCCAATATTTT
>NC_049995.1:7423678-7424983 GCF_000003815.2 Branchiostoma floridae
GAGGCTTTATCTTGGCTGATGGATTTTTGTAATAAACTAGTTAATGATGTGCTGAAGGTTATATGAGACTGGTACATCTTTGGCCATCAATTTTTGCAATATCAGGACTGTCTAGGGGGCCTCTAGGGGGATATTGGAATGCAGTATTTTAGCCAGTCCCCTAGATGTTGAATAGAAATCCTGTTGAAGGCACAATGATACTACGGTGTCTGGGGGTATGCTCTCCTGGAAAATTTCAAAATCCAGACCCACTAGAATCTCTATTTTCTTTATTTTCAGGGGCAATTTTTGTTGGTAGTCTCAGCTTGGTTCAATTAGAATGTTTACATGTTAGTTTTTGTCATGGAACGAAATAGGCAAAATTTTTGTCCCCAGCAGCAAAATTCCATCAAAGGACGCTGGCTAGAACCCTGGCGGAATCTCTACTGTGGCATATATATCAAGTATCATTTTTGCACTGAAAAACAGTAATTATCATAATGTCAATGTCTGTTAAAAGCCATTTGTGTTTCAAATGAATAGTTTGACTTTTTGGTAAGGTTTGCACTTTGACTGTTGGAGAAAATAGCTTCCTTTTAGGAAGGACACATTGATTTCTGAACCCTCCCCAAAATTGAATATATACTACTTGACATTCAGTCATTCACAGTCGCTGCAAGATGTTTATTTTCCCATGAACTGCAGTTACCTTGCTTGGAACAATCCATTTCACAAAGGGGGGTGTATGCCTTTATGTTGGCATTTTTATAGACAATTTAAGAGAAATGACAGACGAAAAATATACATATTTAGAATCAGGAAGAGGGACAATACATATAATTGTAGATGATTCATATGTATAATTATGTTATAGGTTTGATTTGAATTGTTATCCTCAACAGAAATTTGTACCCCTCCTGCAAGATTTGGATTGTCCCAACATTATCATACACTAGCATACAGCATGCAGGTACATTCTGTATGAGTGGACAAATTCTTCTATCCATTTTGTTTAAGGTCAGACTATGATGTGCTTTGTTTGTGGTTATTGATATTAGTGAATGAAAATTAATTAATGATACATGTACCGTGTACTGACTGTGTTGGTTTGGACAGAAGGGTAACTTATTTTGTATGATGTCGTACCAGCTGGCAACATTATTACGATTTAAGCTTAAGAAATGGCAAAGATGTGTGTGTGTGTATGTGTGTGTGTGTGTGTGTGTGTGTGTATTCATGTGTGTGTGTGTGTGTGTGTGTGTGTACATGTATGTATGTGTGTGTGTGTGTGTGTGTGTGTGTGTATGCATATATATGTGTGTGTGT
>NC_049995.1:7425083-7482923 GCF_000003815.2 Branchiostoma floridae
ATAGGATTTGATTATTTGTTTCTTTGTTTGTTTGTTGACAGGTCATCTATGACCAATAGTCGTGAGATGGCAGAGGTGGCCCACGAGACCGTGGGAGATTTTTCAGCGTGCGGTCGGAAAGGCAGGAGAAACGCGCTGCCTGACATCACAGAGGTCATGGCCAAGGAGAAATGTACCGTCACAGAAGCCAAACTGAGGCTAGAGGAACTCAGGATATCAGGTACATGTATGATTACTAGTATTTAAGATTTTTATTACCCTCGCGACGCTCAGTCACACAGTTACAGACATAAAGTTTTGGGGATAAAGAAACCTTTTGGATAAATTATGTATCCTCCAAAGCAAACATAAAGAACGCTCTGATTAAGAAAAAGGAAGATACACACAGGAGATATCTCCTCTTCTGCTGGGTGTGTTTCTCCAGTGTGTTTCTCAACTATTGAACTGAGCTTTGTTCCAACACAAAAGGGGAACTCACATTAAATTTTTAGTTGATCTAGCCGACCTTCGCCAGATGTCTGATTAAAATGCTGTGCTGACAATATTCCGGCAATCAGAAGCGTGATGACTTCAGGAGCGAATCGTAGATGGCGGGAAGACGGAATCTACCACCGTCACGGTTCAGCGAGGGTTGATACGTTCCGATGTATATGATGTATGTGCTTCTTTGACGCCCGATTCGCTCCTGACGTCATCTCACTTCCAATTGCTGGAGCGCGGCGAATCAGACATCTGACAAAGGTCGACTAGATCGACCAAAAATTTTTGTTGAGTTATGTTATGTTTTGTAATAGCAGTGACAGATGAGTTTTCATTCGAATGTGTAATTGCGTTTCCGTAGGAAAACATATTGTTTTTATTGGGCTGTGCTCTTTTTTTTCTTCCATTGTCAGCCAATCAAAACTCTGGTTACTATGACGTAGGCTAAAATAGTATATAAAAGTTGATAGTACATAATACTGTCTGGTACAAGTAGCTCAGCTGGCAAAGCTACCATCTATGACACAGTAGGACGTAGGTTCGTGTCCAACCTTGGACGTTTTTTATCTAATCCATTTTTTTTCTTTTAAGAAATATACCTCATACATACAACACTTTCATCTAGTTTCAAACAGGGCAGCGCGCATTTAACAATGGCTTTTTATTTCTTTTTTGACGATTTTTCTTTTCCATTCGAAGGCATCCTGTACATTTGTATTTTCTGAAAATGTGGCCTGTCTAGTACTGTAAATGCAGAAATGTTTGCGGTGGATTGATGTTTGCAGTTTTCACTGTGACCTCATTACCGCGAACTTAAAACCACCGCGAACATTTTTCTATTATTGTATTAGACTGCAGTCTATGGTGTTACCGCGAACTTAAATCCACCGCGAAAAGTCCCTTTTCCCGCTACCGCGAAATTAAATCCCCGCGAAATTAAATGCATTACAGTTTATTTCTAATTTTGTTCCAATAGTTTCCACATAAGAGCTAAGTCTTGAATTCTGGCTGTTTGCCCAGGCCAATTTCATTCTATAAAAGTTAGAGACAAAGATAAAGTGGCAACGGTGCAGAATCAAGAATAAAGAGACTCTTTTTACACAACCAGTGCTTTATTCTCACCGACGTTTCGGTGACCGTCTGTCACCTTCTTCAGGGCAATTCTGACTGGTTCAAGCTGTCAAGAGTCTGCACTTTACAACTAGTTAACTACAACAGGGACGCAACCATGATTTGCCTGGGGTAATTTGATTCTAAACCCAAGTAGGGCAGTCTGCAAACTGAAATTTTGCAGTTGGAACACCACTTTTTCCCTCCTACATGCATTTTAATGTATCTATAGGATGGAATAAAAGATTATGGAAGTACTAGTCAATTAGGAGAAAGTAATAACTTGGAAGTGGGGTAACCTGAAATGTTAATGGCGCAACCTGGCTTTTGACTCAGGTTACCACCTGGGCAAACTAGTTGAAAATAGTGTTTAAAGCACTGAACTTGTCTTTTAGTTCCAAACCACCACTCCTACATGTATTTGCATCCACATAATTCTGTATTCCTCAGACACCCCTCAGAGTTGGTGGTTACAGATTATCATGGAATGTTTGCCAAAACCAATGACTGTCAAACTTCCCTGCAGCTGAGCTCATAATTACAACTCCCCTCTGTATCATTATCTCTACTGTATAACAATCCACGGGTCCTGGTTCCTCTTGGAGGGGGCTAGCCAATATGGCAAACATACACGGTGGGCAAAAGACATATGGGGCCGTCTGTCTATCACTCGGCCTACACTGTCCTTAGGCTAGTATTAAATTTGCATATGCAAACAATCAGTCTGACTGGTGAATTGTTATCTCCATGAAAAATGGAGATATTGTTCTGGGTGTGTCTGTATGTGTCTGTGTGTACATGTGTTTCTGTTTGTATTTACAGATTTTTGAGTCAGTATACCACAAAAACCTCTGGATGGATTACAATGATTTTTTTTCTATGTCGGTAGGTGTAAGGATGACGAAGGTCAAGGTCAGTTTTGGTCCCCCTGGTTTGTGACCTTGGTATTGCAGCAGAACTTCCTGGATGTGACTGTTTCAAAATCATATCCAGTTGCTTGAGTAACTACTTTTTGGCGTATCTTATTACCTGGATGTCTAACCTACATCGACTTTTCCTGGATGTGATTATGATTTTGACCTTGAGCCAAACCATACTTTCAATTCTTTGAGCATCCCATTACACTACCTCTGCCCTATATTCTCCCAGCCTCTTAAATATTCACATAGCTAAGAACATACTTCACCAAGACAAACATTCCAGCTGATTACAATCTACCTCTATTTTCAGGTACTAGGTTAAAACCAACTGGAAATGGGAAATACGCACAATATACAATGTAACGCTAGTTCACCTTAAAGTTTATTTGTGGGGTAACCTTTATCCGTTGTATTTAACACCACTGGGTATTTCGGGATGCCAAGTCGACGGACGGTTGTCTCAAACTGCATTATATTGGAAAAAATGCAATTTGAAACCAGCGTCCATCAACGTGATATCCCTAAATATCCTGTTTTTAGGTACAACGGATATAGGTTACCCCGCGAATAAAGGTGAACTAGCGTTATTTGGTTAACTTTTCTCTGAAGGTTCCTGGCAACAATTTATTGAATGCGCCAAGACAGTTGAAGAATGTATCCCAGTTGAAGAATGTATCTGCCAAAAATGGATTATTTTGCAAAATTGGCCCAACGCCCAGCTGGCGTGAATGCCGTGCAGCTGTGTGATTAAGCGTTCTCTCTGTTGGAAATGGGACATCTATGGAGCCGTCCCAGATTCTATTTGTGGTGACACATTCCTCAAGGAGCTGACACAAATGTGAAACTACATGTACGGTGATGTGCCCTCCCGGTACAAGACACTTAGGCTTGATTATGGGATACAGGGTTTTTCTAGGAAAAAATTACAAGGGGGACCATTAAGAGAGAGCAGAGCATGAGGGGATGGTGTGGAAGGTGTGGACTTTTAGAGAATTTTTAAGTTCAAATTGGGCATTTTATTAGGCTGTCGCCCCCCTGGTATAAGACACTTAGGCTTGATTATGGGATACAGGGGTTTTCTAGGAAAAAGTCACAATGGGGACCATTAAGAGGAAGCAGAGCATGAGGGGATGGTGTGGAAGGTGTGGACTTTTAGAGAATTTTTAAGTTCAAATTGGGCATTTTATTAGGCTTCCGCCCCCCTGGTACAAGACACTTAGGCTTGATTATGGGATACAGGGTTTTTTTAGGAAAAAATTACAAGGGGGATCATTAGGAGGGAGCAGAGCACGAGGGGATGGTGTGGAAGGTGTGGAGTTTTAGAGAATTTTAAGTTCAAAATGGGCATTTTATTAGGCCTCCGCCCCCCTGGTACAAGACACTTAGGCTTGATTATGGGATACAGGGTTTTTCTAGGAAAAAATTTTCTAGGAAAGAATTTGATCCATACTTCCTAAATTCAGAGTGGTGCAGGTAAAATTTGTCTGGTTCAGGTAATTTTCTATGTTACCTGCACCAGTGCAGGTATGCAGAAAAAAGTATTTTGAGCCCTGGAATTGTATGTTTGACAGAGGATTTGCTCTATAAAATAAGGTATGGGGGTACAGCACCCCTGTAAGTGTAACTCCATGTTAGACAAAGGCCTTGGAAAGTAAAGGACTAATACCTGGATAACCTTATTGTAATGCTTCTTTTACCCTTACTTAGATCAGAGGCTATTTCCTTAGTATGAATTACATTTTGTATCTTTAATCTTGTCCTTAAAGAGCCTAAAAGAGCTTTGTCCTAAAAGAGTCTTGTCTTTTAGAAAAGAGCTTTTGTCCTTGGCTTAGGTCAATGAAATTCTATCCTTCTGTGATTCATCTTGCACCTTTGAGCTGCTCCCTTGTATCGATTCAGATAGCTAAACCTATTTTCTTTCCAATTTGTGTCAGGACAAAAGCAGACGCAAGATGAGAGATCTAATTTTGCCCCAGCTATCCATAGCTCACCCGTTATCCCCATAGTTCTCCCAACTATGATCGATAAACCCTTTACTCACACCAGACATGGGTAGAATAGCTGAGGTGCACTTTCTGACATTGATTAAAATCTCCAGGAAGAAAGTGGTCCTCTAAAGGCCTAGAAGCTTTACCAACTGGCTGCTTCCATTCACCTTTCTGTCTTTGAATTTGCGAGGGAATGTATCATGTCCTGTAGTTTCTATGAGATAACATAGTGAAAGATGATGAGTACTTGATGCCTGCGGTTGTAATTGTCAATATTAATCAAAACAAGCATTACGTGCAATACCTTAGTTTATGTGCAAGTAAACCCATGATGCTAGGTGTTAACCTGTGTACTGCATTTCAATGTATGCACAGCTAGGGGGGATACCGGAACGGTGTCCTTGGTACAAAACTGTCTTTTCTTGAATGTTTTACCAGTCCAGAATAAACGGACATTAAAAAAATCAGTGAACCAGATTTTGGACCGATTAGAAAATGAACTGATTATACAGGCAGGCATTCATGTGTTTGGGGGGCTTACAGGTGCAAGAAAATAACGAGCAAAGAAGAGGAGAGTTGATAACCATTTTTACCAATTTTCTACGGTCAAACTTGGTCTAAAATAGAGGCAGTTAGTCTTATTTACATGAAGATAGGATTTTAAAATGCCACAGATAACTAGGTTAAGGTCTGGAACAGGACCTGATCCTCTGTATCTGGACCATACCCGTACCTGAATTTTCTATACCCATACCCACCCTTATGTATATTCATATAGCGTCATTGTTACATTTAGTCACAATTGATAGATAAAGGTAAACGGTAGAGGTAAAGGTAGCCCCATAGCCCTTTTGAGACCAAAGAGGCACTGGGTTGCTATCTACTGTGTCTTGGGCATGGTATTGAAAACCGGAGTCCATCCTCTCCTTCCGCTGCCTTTTACCTCCCCAACCGAAGTGAGAAGAACCCATTTTGTACCTGTATAGAGTGCGGAAAGATGTATTAGATGCCTTTCCTAAGGACACAATGTCTAGCCTGGAATAATTGGAATTTCCTACTAACAACAGCGAGGGAAATATTCTAATTTTGAGCATTTGATATCTGACCATGGTTCTGAAAACAAGGCTGCTTTAAAAACAGCTTTCTAGTAACTGTAACTTCGTTAACATTAACTGGTGGCTTTACTGTATATCTGTCATTCTTGTGGACACTTTAACAGTGTGTTAGATTTGTTTTTGAAACATATATAGTATAGGCAGTCACACAGTGGAAATGCCTGTCATAAACCCTTAAAATAGAACCATTTTCAAGATGTAAGTTTTTTTTTACTGTAGAAGTCATCCTTTCATGTGTCTTTTCAACTAGCAACTATTTATGTTCAAGTCCAACCCTGTTATTTCTCATTGATTTGCATTGATCTGAGTCTGATTTTATCAAAGGAAAATACAGGGCTTTGAAATAGGATCTCTCTAGTTGCCCCATGGATGTTCAAAGAACGTGCCTGGTAAGTGACACCATCAGTTGCGTTCAAAGCAGAACTCCTTTGTACACAGTTTCTTTGGAAGTTCTAATTGTACAGAGGAAAGCAGACATCACAAGTGGAGGGGTTAATAGACTAAAAAGAACTTCATAAACAGCTAACAAGATGGCTTGAGCAGTTCTTTCATGTAAAAGAAGGCTGGAAAAAGACACTTCTTTGATGGTTAAAGGTGAAAAGTCAGGACTCAAAATGCCAACCTGTATTGAAATCTAAAGACACAAAATGGAAATCACAGCATTACATCAGCTGCACTCTACAATTCTTGTTCAGGGCACTTCCAAGAATCCAACCTAATATAATTAAGCCCCTATTTTTATATACAGCGCTTTTAGAGGTGGCAATCTTTTGGTAGAATCAGGATGTTTTTTTGTTTTTTAATTTTTTTATTTTTTTTTTATTTTTTTATTGGTATACATATAAGACAAGACACAGTGGTAAATGAACTCTAGCAAAGCTAATATTAACATTACCACTAGGACATTTGAAACTAAAATAAACAAAGGACAAAACAATGTGAGATCAAATAAAACAGTAGTACAGCAATGGGATGACGGATCCAACAAATAAATGTATATACATACAAGATTTAAGGAAATTGTTCAATCAGTTTGAAAACGGTTGGTCTGGAGTATGTATGTCTGTGTAAGCTGCATAATGTGGTTATTTGTTTCTGTTGGTAAAGTGGGTGAACCCCTGAGTAAAAGTTGGGTTAAGACTGGGTCAGACGTAGTTTTCAAATCAAGGGTTAAAAGGTCTTGAAGGTTGCAGAGAAGGGTTTTTCTAAGTTGGTTGTAGTTAGGGCAGTACAATAAATAGTGGACAACGCTTTCACATCGGGAGCCACAGCTACAAGAAGGACTATCGACTAAATTACGTGTGAATAAGCTAAAGTTCAAACTACAGGTCCCGATGCGGAGGCGTGTGAGTAAAACGCAGGCGTACCTGGGGCCTTGACTAAAATGTGTGTTAGGGGAAGGGCGAACCAATTTTATTAAGTAGTTTTTAAATATTGAAGGATTAAATGACCGAACAGCTATATCAAGACCATTCCAGTGATATGTAGCATACGGAATAAAGGACCTTTGGTAACGAGTGGTGGTACAAGCCGGTGACTGTAAGTTGTGTTTGTTTCGAAGGTCGTAGGGAGTAGAGGCAGAGACTTCAGGAGTGATCAACTCCTGAAGGTACTGGCGAGTGTGACCATGAACAATTTTATGAAACATTGTCAAAGAGTGAATATGGCGACGGTCAGACAGTTTTTCCCACCCAAGTTCAGAAAGGAGTGACAAATAAGAGGACCCTCTCACAGCACCTGATACTGTGAGTGAGCACTCATATTGTACTCTTTCTATACGTTTGGAGTCCGATATAGTGCAGCCATGCCACACTATGTCAGCATACTCAAGAAGTGGACGAATAAAGGACTTGTAGATAACTTCGAGTACATGTCGTGGCAATTTGAATTTAAGTTTGTTCAGTGTGGACACACGTTTTGATACTTTGGCAATCATGTGAGTAATATGTTTTTCCCAAGACATGGTGGACGTAAGAAAAACACCAATATGCTTGTGATCTTTTACAGATTGAATGACACAGTTATCAAGAAAAAGGGGAGGATGGCAAGGGGGATCCATTTTCCTGGAAAAGCACATTTCCTCAGTTTTTAAGGGATTCAGTTTCATAAGCCATGTGGAAGCCCACGATGATATCTTACTAAGATCAGAATTTAGACTTGACGCAGTTTCGGTTGGGCTATCCACTATATCTACTAAAGAACTATCATCTGCAAAAAGAAACGGGCAAGATGATAAATCGTCCACCATATCGTTGATGTAAACAAGAAATAAAAGGGGGCCTAATACAGAACCCTGTGGTACGCCTGCGCGAATATTACACCAATCTGAATGCTGGCCATCTATAACTACTCTTTGTACACGGTCAGAAAGATAGCTGTGGAACCAATTTAGAACCGGACCCTCGACCCCATTACTTTGAAGCTTGAAAATGAGGCCATTATGCCAAACTTTGTCAAATGCACGTGAAAAATCTAAATAAACCGCTCGGACCTCTCTATTAGAGTCAAGAGCTTCAAGAATTTTGTCAGTTACACAAACAAGTTGGCCTACTGTTGAATCTCCACGGATAAATCCAGACGGAGAGAATATAATAAGTTTTGGGACATCAGGTGGTTGTACAAGTGTTTAAATAAAATTTTTTCAAGGATTTTAGACAGAGAGGGGAGTAGGGATACAGGTCGGTAATTCGACACATCCTCGGGGTCCCCCTTTTTGAAAATTGGTACCACATTTGCTCTTTTCCAGGATTCAGGGAAGACTCCGTGATTTAGAGACATATTAAAAACATATGCAATTTTGTCAGAGATATAGGGACATATGGATTTAAGAAAACGATTGTCTACATTATCCCTCGGATAGGACGTTAAATGGAGGTCCCGTGTATGGGGAGAGCCATACCCCATGCACGTTAAAGAACCCCCACACGTGCGATGGTGCGGTGTGCGTTGAGAGAATATAATAAGTTTTGGGACATCAGGTGGTTGTACAAGTGTTTAAATAAAATTTTTTCAAGGATTTTAGACAGAGAGGGGAGTAGGGATACAGGTCGGTAATTCGACACATCCTCGGGGTCCCCCTTTTTGAAAATTGGTACCACATTTGCTCTTTTCCAGGATTCAGGGAAGACTCCGTGATTTAGAGACATATTAAAAACATATGCAATTTTGTCAGAGATATAGGGACATATGGATTTAAGAAAACGATTGTCTACATTATCATAGCCACATGCTTTAGATACTTCTAAATCTGAGACATAAAGTTCTATCTCAGCAGCTGATGTAACACACTGTGTAAGACGAGCACTAGTAAGGAAATCAAGGGGTGGAAGTCTAGCACTGGAGTCATCCACTGAGGCCTGAGAAGAGAAATACAAATTAAACATAGTTGCCTTTTCTCTTGAATCGGTTATAAAACAGTTGCCAGACTTAAGCGGTGGAATAGTAGAATTGACTTTACTTTGGTAAAAATATTTCACAATGTGCCACCACTTTTTGTTGGATGAGGGGGAACTACTTAAGGAGGCAACCAGGCGGTTGTGATAATTAGTCTTGGCTAGTGATAACTGATGGACAAGTTTATTTCTAATAAGACGATATGAAGACCAATGAATAGGGCTGTTCGTTAACTTGGCTTTCTTATGCAACTTGTCTCTCTGGTGCATTAAGCGTCTAATTTCAGGTGAAATCCAAGGTTTGTCACGAGGTCTAACGAGAATGTCCTTATGAGGCACACATTTAATTTTGGCTTCCAAAATCAGTTCCATCAACTTTTTGCTAGCTTCTTCAACAGTATCACAATAGAAAACTTCATGCCATATTGGCTCAGACGAGAAGAGTGCCAGCAAGCTGTGATCGGTTTTGGAATAATCCCAGATGGTACGGACATAAGGACGAGGGGGCTTGAGTGACAAGTTAATAGTAGCGACAATAGGACTGTGGTGGCATCCGGAGAGGGGAGATAACACAGAGGTAGACTTGATAAGTTTTTTCTCGTTGATAAATAGAAGGTCAATCAGGGAGGGAGACCGTGACAAATCGCACGTTGGCTCCTTGATCACCTGTGTGAGATTTAACATTTTAGAAGATTGAAATAGTTCTGTGCCGACCGAAGTGATTGGGTCATGGGCCCACCATGCCTCGTGTTTGGCATTAAAGTCACCTGTGACAATGATGCCATCGTGTTGAGAGGATTCAGCTGTGAATACTGAGTCACTAAACAAGTCAACAAATTCATCAACAGTTTTGGAATCCTGGCCAGGTGGCCGGTAGTAGACAGAAAAGAGTAAACGGCTGCGTCAGGATCAGGATGTTTGGGTAGCATCTCATCAAATGAATTTTTAGATTTGGGCCTCCTTGCAGCTTTCCCATGTACTGCAGCAGAACTTCCTCCTTTTTGTTTACCATATTCTGCACAAGCTATGGTCACAATTTTTAGTAAAAATGATACGCAATATCATTCATTTCCCTGTATTTCAGAAATATCTTCTTTAATATGTCTGAAATCCAGGGAAAAAATATCATGGAAATCCATTGTTCCTATGTTCCTATTTGCTCCATGGGAGACTTTTGACCAAAATGCCCCTGTAGTTCCAGAGCAAGCTGCTAGGGGGCCCAAACATGCATCACTTCTTCCTAACATCACGGGCTGTCTGCCCCCAAAAAATCAGACTATAGCTTGTCCATGTCAAACAATATAAAAAATGCAAATTCTGCTGCAGTACCAAGGTCACATACCAGATGGCCCAAAATTGACCTTAACCTTCATCTTCCCAACCCCTCCCTACATACCAAATATCGTAGTACATCCAGAGGTTCTAGAGCAGGGCTCTAGCCAGCTCGAACATTTTTTCCGTCAGCCAATTCCAATCGTCGTGAAAACCGCGAAAAATAATTTTCCCTATGACACAAATGTTGCCATTGAGACCTTGAAAAATGGGTTTTAATGAGATTATCGCCTGCGAAAGGGCGCCGAGACACATTTGCAACAATAATAACAATAGCAAAACAAACAGTGTGCGGCTCTTACAGCAGTGGACAGCGTCCTCAAGCCGCCTGTAGCTTCCACCAAGGATTTTTGTCCGTCAAGGTTGCCGGATTGGTTTTAGAAATTTCCCGTCACACGCAGCAAATTTCCATCAATTGCAGAAAAACGGATGCTGGCTAGAGCCCTGTTCTAGAGTTATGCTGACTACAAATATCCGGAAACACAGACACACCAAAAACTACACCTCCATTTTTCATGGAGGTTATAAATTGGTGTGGCTTACTGGTACTCCAGAGATTGTAGTGAGCGATACAGCAGCCTTCCCGATCGTTAAAGTTAATCTAGCCTGGCAATTAACGTTTCCCAGGCGGTTCTCTTGCCCATTAAGAGCAGGCGTTCTGGTGACAGCTGCAATTATCATGGATCATATTTTATTCATAGATCAACTATCCTGTTTTTTTCCTTGAAGACCAGTGTTGCAGGTACATGTAATGATGTACCCCTGAAAAAAATGTACCCATGTTTTTAGCTGTGGGTAATGTTTAATAGTTATGGTCTGTAACACTGACATTGCAACAAATACTGTAAATGCAGAAATGTTCACGGTGGTTTTATATTCGCGGTTTTCGCAGTTACCACTTCACCACGAACTTAAAACCAACAACATTTTTCCATTATTGTATGAGATTGCAGTTTATGGTGCTACGGCAAACTTGAAACCACCGCAAATACTCCTGCGAATTTTCCCGCTACTGCAAAAGTAAATCCCCGCAAAACTTAAATGCATTTACAGTATGCCGTTTTACCCGAAGATCAGTGTTGCAGGCAATGATGTACCCCTGGACAAAATGTCCCCTGTAATGTTATATTCTGGCACTAGGTATGTTCTTGTCTGTGACACTAGCATTGTAGCAAATTCTGTACTATTCATCATAATTATCATACTATTATTAGGTACATGTAATACAGTTATAAATCAACTATCCTATTTTCTCAGGAGACCAGTGTTGCAGGCAATGATATACCCCTAAACAAAACGTACCCACATTTTTAGCTGTGGGTTTGTTTGGCCTGTAAAACACTAGGCATTGTAGCAAATGCTGTTCTGATCATCATTGGGTAATACTTTATTTATACATTAACTATCCCATCTTCCCTGAAGACCAGTGTTGCAGGCAATGATATACCCCTGGACAAAATATACCCAATGTTTTTAGCCGTGGGTATGGTCTGGCTTGTGACACTGGCATTGTGGCAAATGCTGTACTGTTTATCATGGGTAGTA
Organism: Branchiostoma floridae; assembly: GCF_000003815.2. Taxonomy (NCBI): domain Eukaryota; kingdom Metazoa; phylum Chordata; class Leptocardii; order Amphioxiformes; family Branchiostomatidae; genus Branchiostoma; species Branchiostoma floridae. The sequence goes on from NC_049995.1 coordinate 7,436,966, forward strand.
CTTTATTTATTCATTAACTATTCCATTTTCTCTGAAGACCAGAGTTGCAGGCCTATGATATACCCCTGGACAAAATGTACCAACGTTTTAATCTGTGGATACGGTCTGATTTGTGACACTGGCATTGGCCATTGTGGCAAATGCTGTACCAATTATCATGGGTAGTACAACTTCATGTTTACATCAACTAAACCATTTTCCATGAAGACCAGTGTTGCAGCCCAGAATATGACCTGGAAATAATGTACCCCGGGGTATTATCTGGATGTGGATATGTTTTAGTCTGTGACACTGCCATTGTAGAAAATGCTTGCTGGGACAAAAACCATACCTCATAATGTCACCGACTAGGACTGGGTATCGGTACAGCGTACCGGTACAAAACTGGTTTTTCTCATTGGACCGGTCCAGAAAAAACGGACCTGAAAAAATTAGGTGGACTGGATGTTGGACCGATTAGAAAATTAACAGATTATTTTATCAGGCATTCACACGTTTGGGCGCTTGCAGGTGGAAGAAAATAACAAGAGTGAAGTAGAGTAGAGTTTATAGTAATTTATACCAAGTTTTACAGCCAATCGTACAGGTGCAGTTAGCCTTGAAGGATTTTAAAAAACCAGTGTAAGTCTAATACTCCACCAAACAGATCTCTTTGTAGTGAAATGGACCATTGGTATGAGTCATACTGCATCAGGTCCAGGTTCAGGTCCGGAACTGGACCTGATCCTTTGGACCTGAACCAGACCTGGACCTGAATTTTCTGTACCAGTACCCAGCCCTATCACCAACCATTAAATGCAACACTTAACTAAACATTGTAAAATCAAGTTTTCTATTATTTTCTACCTGCCATCTGCAGTACAAATACCAGGTACTATTTTTTTACTGTCCTTTTTGAAAGATATCATGCTTTGAATTATCTCTTATAAATGTGCCAAGATATAATTTTTATCATTATCTATTTTTTAAGAAAGCTTTGCTACATAACATGAAAATAATGAATGAAACATACCTTCAGTAATTACTTGTTTCATATATGATTTTTGTTGCGTAAACGTCCTACAATTTGGTTGCAAAAAAAGTTGTCACAATGCATAATGAGTTCTGTATTTTACCTGTGACCTTCACGTCCTTGAACGACCTCTAAAAAAAGTCCCGCTATACTCTCACACAGTGTTAACTGCAGCAAAGATCTTTGTGATAAAAGAGTCAATCCTCTCACAAGAAAGGTAGGATTAAATTACACACTCTTGCCTCACTCTTCTTTTCTAAACGTAAGTGGTTTTCAAGGTGACACCAAGAAATACTGGCCTGATTCGAACATCAGACACTCTTTTTGTGAACTTTGACGTGATCTTCTACGACACCAAAAATGATGATAAAAGCATTGCACTTCCCTTGTTGATAGAGAGCAACTACTTACCACTAGCTAATGCTACAACATGAAAGTTCTGGACTATTCTGGCTGTCAGTATAGAAATTTGGACAGTAACTGCATTGGCAGCTACTCAAGTCTACATTGTGTACATGTCAAAGTCAAAGTAGTCCACTGGTAGTGGTGTGTGTTCAACTTCCATACTCTTTCCCGAATGCTGAGTGCTAAGCAGAGAAAGAAGCATGTACCATTTTTAAAGTCTTTGGTATGACTCGGCCGGGGATTGAACTCACGACCTACCGAATGCAAGGCGAACACTCTACCCACTAGGCCATTGCACCGGTTGTGTACATGTACCCTTTAGAAATGATAAGTTCTCTAGCTATGAGGGGTGATCAATAAGTTCTTGACCTCACCCAGAAATAATAAGCACAACTCAGATTTCAAAGCATAGATGTCAAGTATAAAGTCTTGTATGAATGTGTACCAAAATTCAGATTAGTTTGATCATTACTTTGCAGGCGACACCCAGTAACGTTAGATGAGGGAGAAGGAAAAAAACGTGGACAATTGAGCTGCGACCTGAGGTGTGCGGGTCAACTTGCGCTGCTGGAAGACAGACACCTACTTTTTTCTGCTTAAATAGGAAGAGAATCATTATCAAACATTTCGACAATGTCTTTTGTTAATGACAGAGAATTTACAGCATGGGGAACTCGACCCATATATGTCTGATCACAATTCATCCTTGTTTTTCTCGCCACTTACCTTCTAATTAAAAAAAAACGAATGCCTGGAAAGTAATGACTGCAATGATTTGTAATTTGGAGGATATTGATAAAAGGCTTCATATTATGAAGTTGTGCTTTGAAATCTGAGTTGTGCTTATTATTTCTGGGTGAGGCCGAGATCTTATTGATCACTCCGCCTATATCCCAATAGTAGTTTTATCAAAGAAGTGCTCTCTTTGAAAGATTATGATAAAAAATGCTCCTGCAGTTCCAAAACAAGCTGCTACGGGGCCTGAAACTTTAGTCACCTCTTTCCAATCTCAAGCTTTCAATATTATACCACTCAAAAATTGTGACCACAGCTTTTCCTGGACATGAGGTATTAAAACCAGAAGTTCCACTGCAGTGCCATCACAAGCTGCCAGGGGGGCAAAAAATCTGATATCTTTGAGATCCCACCAAGATCTACTCATACACCAAATATCAAGACAATCCATGGCACGCCTTTTCAATGTATCATGTTAATAGGAAGAACACACATTACAAACGAACACAACTATTACATTTAGAAATAATAGAAGGGAGAATTTTATGTGCAGAAAGAAACTTTCCTTCATTCTACAGTTGAATTCCATGCAAAATGTTACCATGGATATCTTTTAAGATCCTTGTTGCAACATTAACATTTTCAGGTAAGCATAGATACAACTAAGTAAAGGCAAATAACCTCCTAGCACTTAGTAGACATGACATTTTTACTGTACGTCGATGAATCATAACTTTAGTTAATCAAAGGCAATGCCTAAGAGACCATGTTACTTCAAACTGCCAGAAAATGATGTATGCTTCAGCTTATCAGTTGTTTGTTCATAGCAGCCCAAAAGTGCCATCCTGCGTATATCAAGCACTGACATCTGTCTCTTCTAATTTACATGTTCTTAAATCTAGCACATGCATGCCCTTTTGGTTATAAGATGGGTGTTATGGACAAGGTAGCAGGGATTTTTTGAAGGCTGATAGTAGACTCTGGATACTGTAAATTTGTTTACTTTTGCGGTGCTTTTATTTTGCCGTTACAGGAAAAAAGGAGGTCCTCTTGTCTGCGTTTTAAATTCACAATTGAGACCATTCTGTAGTATAGAATTGATACATGCATGTACAAGAGAGACATATTTGTGGTGTCATGAATATGCAGTAGACACGTTACTGCCCAAACCAACAAAAGTTATAAGATTTACAGGTACAGGTTGGCTGGGTTCGCCTCTTGCTTATCCTGGGTTGGTAACACAGGCACTTAAGTACCACATACAACAGGGAGCAAATACTATAGACTAAGGACCCATCTGCATGCTCTTGTAGGCTGATAAAAAAATTCATTAGCCAGAGCATGGTTTCCCATTGCGACTGTTGCAGGGCTTTCCTTGCTTTAAATTAGTTTTAATACATTACTTCAATGAAAGTCATAAGTGTTATAACTGTGCAGTATTCAGCACCAGGGACAGTAACACACTTTCCTCCTAGCCCAATTTATGGCTACCTTTCTCTTCTTTTAACCTAAAGATAAACCCAAGGAAATACATTGCTATGGCCTGTATGATTATGATTACCAAACCCCAGTGTACCAAAATGCCGCCAGTAAAGTTAATTCTAGATCGTAATCATGTTACTTGCTACATCTTCACTCTTTGGGGGTTTTATCTTAGAAGAAAAATTGATGAATACAGACCAAACTTTCATCTCTAAAGTAGCTTTGCCGCAGGAATATTACCTTCAGCATTACACACACTAGGATTAGGTAGGAGGAGAGGAGAGGTCCTAATATGCTACCTTGAGGATTAGGTATATATAACATACAGCCGGAAGACTGATGATCCCTAGCTTCAAAGTGGGGTAGAGTTATGCAGAATTTGAGGGTGAGAAGGTTTGGTTAAGCCTGTAATACCGGTACTACATATTTATACAGAAGGAGAGAGGTTATCGCTCGCTGCAGACAGCCTTTAAGGCGCAGAATGGAAATAGAGGCGTGAGTTTGTCACGATCCAATTCTGTCTTACTGTAGCTTGCATAGTAATAAGAAAGGTAGGTACAATATGAAATATATACACACAGATGAGGTAGGGGCAAGGTTATTTTGTTGTTGGGGTGGTTGACTTAGAAGTTCTAGATTTGAATCCTTAATACCATGGCTCCGATGTTATTCCCTTGGGAAAGACACTTAGCACCAGTCCTATTTCCTCACTCAGGTACCTACTGTAGGTACACTACATGTAGTGTAGGGATTGTCTTCTTTGTTAGGACTCTGGTGTAAGTGTATGATACAAACCTTGTCTTGTAGCATGCATTACGTAAGTCCAGTGGTTAGTGGCCCTGCCTCTGGAACTAGAAGCCTTGAGTTTGATTCTGGCTGTGTGGCTCACCCGACATGCACACTACCGGAATTAGGGCTGCAGTCCTTAAGCCAGCTTTACAATTCATGAGCTCGCCAAATTTCAACATCGCCAGAGTATCAGCTGTATCTTTAATCAAATAATCTTCTCTGTCACAAACTGGACGTGGCTCAGTGCTTCACTCCAAAGAGTTCAAGTAATTATCTTTTATGCTTTTTTTGGTGCCAAAGGACATCACATGAAGGGTTAAATCCCAACGGACGAGCTGTTAAAAGTCGCCCGAAGCCCCAGCAATCGCCCAAACGCTAGTCATACTCCGGCTGAAAATGTCCATTTTTGAGACAAGTCGGCCAAGCTAGATTCTTGATTTATAAAGGGCCGGTCTTTAGGAAAGGACATTAAGCTGTGGTCCACTGTTCATTGTGCTTGTCGAAAAGAGCTAGCGGAATTTCCCCGGTACAATGAACCTGTAAATACTGTACTTAACGTCAGTCCTCTCTGTTATGACTAGTGGAAGACTAGCTCTTTAGTGAGCTAAAACTGGAATGAGATCACTTTCCTTTCCTTTTCCTTTTTTTCAACGGATTGTCCACAAAAAGATTGTGGGTCTGTCCAGATGTACTGTAAATGTATTTAAGTTTGCAAGGGTTTACTTTTACGGTAGCGGGAAAATGGAGTGTTCGCAGTAGTTTTAAGTTAGCGGTAGCGCACCATTGACTGCAGTCTCATACCCAGGGGTCTAGCCAGCGTCCGTTTTTCCGTCAATTGACGGAAATTTGCTGCGTGTGACGGAAAAATTTTAAAAGCAATCCGTCAACCTTGACGGACAAAAATCCTTGGTGGAAGCTACAGGCGACTTGGGGACGCTGTCCATGGCCGTAAAAGCCACACACTGTTTGTTTTGCTATTGTTATGATTGTTGACAATGTGTGTCGGCGCCCTTTCGCATACGATAATCTCATTAAAACCCGTTTTTCAAGGTCTCAGTTCAGTCCTTCTAATTAATTTTCGCGGTTTTCGCGACAATTGTAATTGGCTGACGGAAAAAAAATTTCGAGCTGGCTAAAGCCCTGCTCATACCATAATGGAAAAATGTTCGGGATAGTTTTAACACTCATGGTTCTCGTAGTGATTCATGTACACACACACAATGTAATGCCATGTTGTGATACATTAATTTGAGTTTATTATTCTTAATTATATTCTGAATTAATCTTTATTAGGCAAGTGTGACTGCCTGACAGAGATTACTTATGCTGCATTTGTTTGATGATGTAGATATCTTTGAATGCTCTACTTTTTAAGGTACCTTGATAATAATCTTAGAGCTTTTTAGCATATTTAACCACATAAGGCATTGGATCAAATCTACTCTTCTTTATATAAGTGTGTTGGGTTCTTTTACATCTGGTTTGACGCTAGTGCTGGTCACGGATCCTTTTCACCATGTACATTGTATGGACAGTCAAAGACTCTTGTTTGCTGTATTCAGGAACACATTTTAGCTATCACCATTTAACCACCAACATGGTGCAAAAGTGCAATTCATGTCAAGATCTGTTGATACATTTTTTCTATGAAACAAAGTATTTGTTATATACTGTGTAAACCATCAACAAAGATGAGCTTATATATTAATCAATTCACTAACGATATATTCTTTTGCTTAATTTCAGATGAGACGTCCGACACCAAAGGTAGTTCCGACAGTTCACAGGGAGCGTCCTCGTCACAAGCGGACTCACAGGGGGGCGGCAGCTCCTAGCACCCCCCCTCCTCACATCCGGCACACCTCACACCACGCTATGCTGGCTACATTTGTACTTTTGTATGGAGATATGTACAAGTAGAGACATGTAGAAAGATACTGTACTAGGTAATAGATATGGACATTGTCTTCAATTGGGGTCCAACTAGATAGCGAAATGAATCGGGAATAGAGAAATACCTGTGAAATACACATTGTGGGGATTCATATGTCTTCGGATTCATGTACAAAATTATTCTATGTCTCGACGTAGTAATCACTGATGTTTACATTAGAAAAAACACTGCAGAAAAAAGACACCCCTTTGTAATGTATATCTTGCAAGTATTTTGCTATTTTCAATGTATTTCGCTATTTATTAAGACCAATAAAATGGTTTGATGGAAAGACCAGTCCAGTATCGCTGGCAAAAAATGCAGTCCAGTCCAGAAGCCGCAACCACATGCAGAAAAAGTCGGACCATTTTTCCACCCCAAAACCTGACTGAGCCAAGTTTTCCGCTTTCCGGACTGTACCGCTCCTTCCACCAACCCAAAGTCAAATTGGATGCCTCTAGAAGATAAGAGGCTGAGCTTGTCTAAGGGTACACCAATTTACATGGTTTGTTTGGAAGACATTTAGTAAGAAGAAAGTTGCTCTATTTTCAAAAATTCTGACATTCCTCTATAACTTTGTTGACTTGATCATACCACCGGAGAAAGATATAAGAATGGTTATGTTGGCCCAAATCAAAGAAAAAGACTGTAACGTTTACCTTTCAGCAAAATGTTGAGCACACCTCTTTTAGCTAACTCATAATGTAAATATTATAGTTTTAAGGTGAAAGATACAGTTTAACAGTGTAGTATTTGTTAGTTGTAAAAATATTGGAGTTATTGAAAACCATTGTTCAACGCAATCTTGCATTACATGTTGCACTTAGATTGCACATATTGAGGGTTTTTCCATTGATTTGTTTACTCTGAATGTTGGAACATTTCAAAATTACTGGTTACTCGGCTCATAGATAAGAAAAAGTAGCCTTAATAGATATTGCAAGATTTCATTAAAAAATGATACGGCAAAAATGATTAAATTTCCTTGTGCGAAATATGGATGAGATGCATTAACTTCACAAATTTTGAGACTTTGTAAAAATGGTACAGTACAAAGTGTCTTAATGTACAAATACCATGTAAAAACAGTGTGTCCCTTAGAACTATTATAGTGTCAAATATGGCATTTTATTTTATAGTCTCAGAGTGGATTATGATGGGATTCTTAACAGCAGTGAAATTATGAACAAAGACTTTGTGATTTGCGATGTAATTGAGGACATTTCTGATCAATCATAGAATTGCAGACTGAAGATTTTATAAAACTTTGTTGTCTAACGTTTGAGCAAATGCTTAATGTACTACATAAGTCTTGCCAATGACACTAAGTTGTTGAGACAGAGACACCCACATTCCAAGCAACTGTAGTCTGAAGAACATGGCACAAAACTGCCCCCTATCTGATCTTGAAAAAAGTGCAGGTTTATGCCTAGGACAGAGTCTAATGTTGCATATAAAGATCTGTTGATGGCTTTAGTTGCTTTGACATAGATGTGGAAAAAAGTCTGTTGCCAATTGTTAAAATTATTATATTTTGTGTGATAAATATAACTTTTCAGTGAAGATATAACCCACTTTGGTTGCTAAGGGATTTTATCAACAAGTACATAGAAGCTGTATACTTTGTCAATTGTATAGTGTTATTTGTTCATTTAACCTTAAAGTTTGTATAATGTATGTTGAGATGTCTTAGCTGTAAATTTGTTTTGAAAGACATTTAAGTGTGTCGGAAAACATTTCCCTTAGAACGTGTAAAAAAGAAAACCTGATAGTTGTTAAAACTATGCTGTCATGCCTGACCCAGGGCTTTAGCCAGCGTCCGTTTTTCCGTCAATTGACGGAAATTTGCTGCGTGTGACAGAAAAATTTTAAAACCAATCCGTCAACCTTGACGGACAAAAATCCTTTGTGGAAGCTACAGGCGGCTTGGGGATGCCGTCCACGACCGTAAAGTCACACACTGTTTGTTTTGCTATTGTTTTGATTGCTCACAATGTGTGTCGGCGCCCTTTCGCATACGATAATCTCATTAAAAAACGTTTTTCAAAGTCTCAGTTCAGTCTCTCTAACTCATGGAATAGTGTTTTCGCGACAATGGGAATTGGCTGACAGAAAAATATTTCGAGCTGGCTAGAGCCCTGGCGTGACCGCTTCGACTTGTTTGTTACGAAACATTGTCTTCTTTTTCTGATGACAATGATTGTCTTCAAGAAAATGTTTAGCGAGTGGTGGTGTGAATATTTAAGATTTAAACAAACATTAGAAGAAAGTCATGAGTGTTCAAACGTTACCATTCCATGTGGCAAAACTGATTAAGAAAATATGTTTTCCTCAGAAATGGCAAATATAAATAGCCTCCAAGGTAGTAAATTGTGTATTTTCAGTGAAAAAAAAACACTTAATGTTATTTTCTTGAAATGATAAGCTGAAAAACAAGAAGTTACCTGTACATATTAACTAAAAATTGATAACATTTTTTTGAAGATGTCATGTTGCAAAAATGTCTTACTGTTTGTATATTTTTGCATTTTTGGTTATTTCAAGAAAGTATGAAAGAAAGTCGTCTTATCATAATTGCCCATATTTGTAGTTATGAAATAGTATTGTTTTTTTAGGCCACCCCAATTTATTTCCTTGGTTGTTATTTATTAAGTAAAATTTTAACGAGAGGAAAAAAACTAACATTATGATAAAGGGCTGGAAGAAAAACATTAGCTTGATTAACTGACTGTATACAAGACTCCCAAGATTTGTGTTGGTCTGTATAATGGTCTTATCTTAATACGGCAATGTGGAAAGAAACAAAATATGTCAGGTTTGTGCTTTTGCAATCCATTTGTACGAAAACCCGTCTCAGCATCTGTGCAAATGAATTCCCACTTAGGCAACAGAAGTACAATGTTTAGGCCACAGCAAGTAAATTTTATGGATGACATCCTCTGCAGACTGCAAAAATAGTGCAATAGGGCAAAAAACAAACAAGATGGCTACATTTTTTAAAATAGGCACCATAAAGTTGTGATGAATGTTGTAACAAGAATCAAAGGGACAATTAAAACATGGTATCAGAGTCAACAAGGCATTAAACATGTACTGGTGTGGTAAAAGTGACACTAGTGTGGTAGACTGGCATCACCAACAAAGTTGGTAACCACACTCATAGCTTGAATATTGATGTCACTTTAATTTTACAACTATCCAATAAGTTTCATTTCTACAACTACAGTCCTTGGTACCTCGCAAGTGTCACTTCTACAAGTACAATTATTAGGCTACAACACAATATATTTGCTCATTTATCGTCATGTTGACCATCCCTGCAGAAGAAAAAAAAATCTTGTTTTTTTTCTGAAATCAGGCGAAAATTAATGCTCGAGCTGATGTCATCCATAAAATTTACTTGCTGTGGCCATAAGGCAAAATACAATTTTGGTTCTTACTTCTGTATGTACAATACATCATGTTTTTGTTCTGAAAAAAAAAAAGTTGAAAATAACTGTCACATTTTCATTGTGATCTATCATCTTGATAGATGAGCCATAGGAAAAGTTATGTAAAATGAATGCTTTACTAGATAAGATATTTTGTGATGAGTTTTAAGTACTTCCAAATTGTCATATTTCTTGGTATGTTCAAAGAAGAAACAAGGCATTTACTATTGAATGTATTTAGTATGTTGGAAGAGAAAAAAAATACAAACCTCTTGCTACTCCTTCATCATTACTCAGGCTCGCTCAAGTGTGAGTGAGGTTCAAGCCCTGCTTGGGCATGGTTATTAGGGTTGCATTTATCCCTTCGGTTGGGTACATAAAGCCATCACCCCAGTACATAGGGGGAGCCTCAGACGTCAAATCTCTCATTAAAAAACAACAAACTTATGGAGAAGAGTATATGGTTTGCTTGGCTGGAAACAAGAACTGTAGTGAAGCTGTTTTGCACTACTACATGTACTTAGCATGAAAAACTATGACGCTTCACTTCAGTTGAGTACAACTGCTTTACCTACATGTAACAGTGTATGCAAAAGTTGGACCACATTGAAAACTTTGTTGTATTATGTATGTTTATAGTATAGAAATTGGGACCACTGCTATTTGTATATACTGTGCAGGTTGACAAACAAATGTAATATTAAAACCATTCCGTCTTGTTTTAGTTAATGTTGAACAAATAAAAGTGAACTAAACCTGAACAAGACGATAGGCTGGCTTGCAAAATTGTAGCTCCAAACTCTGACAAGTTTCATAGAGTTGTGAATACTTATATGAATTTTATTGTAATTAAACGTTTTTTTGAAATGGTTGACTTGTATTGTTTTGCTGTCTGTTGAATTATCTTTTAGAATCATACAGCAGCTTTTCCTTGACAACAAAACTCAATCTCCTTTTGGATATGACTTCTATGCAAGATGCTTGTTAGTCACAATCTTGAGATATTCTTTGACTTCCTCTAGGCCTTTCTTCTATTTTCAAATGGGACCTTCCACTTCTTAAGTCTCCAAGCAGTTTCCTTTCCTATATCTTTCAGATAGTAGAGGGTTTTTTTTTCTTCGTTGAGATCAATCTTGAAGACAAAAGACAAGAACACACATGCACAAGATGCGGTACAAGCACATGTAATACCCAATGTAAATACACGCCATGGTTCTAAAATATTACATGTTATTGCATGCTACGATTTTGTCTCCAATCATATGCATAGAACGAAACTCTTTCCACAAATCTGCACAATTGTATAGTTAGTTTACTTACACCAAGCATATCACATTACATACAGAGCACTGTTGAAGTTACATTGTATAATTCAATTGGTACTTGTGCATTTTTAAGGAAAAAAAAAAAACTTTTGTCCATCAATCACATTAACCCATTGTTCCATGTACAAACCATACACCAATATATACTCTTACAGTTGTCAAGTTTCAGTTCACACGGGTATATTTTCACTTCCAGGCCTAAACACTTATACCACATATCTGATATACACAAATAATATCAAACAGTAAAATGACCATCTCTTCCATACCTGTACTTTTAAGTATCTTCACATTTTCAAAAGCAGCAAAATCCTTTCCATGGCAAGATCTACAGTTAAGGTAACATTACAAAAAACATTCATTTTTACATCATGGTTTCTGATGTCATACTGTTAAGTATGCTTCTTATTGTTAGAACAACGGAGTCAGGATTTTTGTAGTTGCTGTTGATACCATTCCAACTGTTCTTAAGATCCTTTGATGTGTTGTATACTAGGAGCTAACATATATACAGTAAAAAATGCTAACGCACCTCAGCAAGATCTTTAGATATGACTTCTTGAGCATTAGTCTCTATAATACTAGTAACTTTAAAGATAACTTATAAAATCTTATTGTGTGTCCACTCCAAGTTGAGCAGCATGTTTAGTCTTATGTTGTTTGTCTAAGTTTTCATACAAGCAAAATCTGTTTACCTTATAATTGACCTGTAATGTATATCTTCATATAGTATGTAATGTTTGATGGCAGGACTTCTTGCTTGTTCTTCTGTTGAAATTCCAAATTAAGACACTCTTCATACACATTTAAATCCTTATCATTACAAGGATGTAATGTAGTGCTGTTAAGTTTGTCACATATTTGTGTGTCTAACAATTAAAATTGCCAGTAAATCTTGTCCAGCTACTAAAAAAGGCATCTTCTGATATCATACTTTTTATATAACTTGACTAATACCCAGTCTATGCAATAACGTTTGACATTGAGTGATTGGTGAAACATCCGTCGGTGTAGTGAGGTTATCGTGTTCAGTCGAAGTCACGGTCGGGCAGCACGATAGGCGCGACGAGCGTCCAGACGTACAGCAGGATACAGAGCCAGCTGGACACGATCTTCACCCACACAGCCGGCTGGTTGGGCTGCAGGTTGTTGAAGTTGGACCCGTCCGGGCTGGGGGAAAAAAAGAACAATCAGTTATCTTTATCATTACTGTGAATCTCAAAACTTTTGCAGTGCTTTTATAGTTTTTGCAGAGGCACTGTGAATTCACTTCACTGTAAAATTCAAGACTTTTGCAGTGATTTTATAGTTTTTGCAGAGGCACTGTGAATTCACTTCTGTAAAATTCAAGACTTTTGCAGTGGTTTTATAGTTTTTGCAGAGGCACTGTGAATTCACTTCTGTAAAATTCAAGACTTTTGCAGTGGTTTTATAGTTTTTGCAGAGGCACTGTAAATTCACTTCTGTAAAATTCAAGACTTTTGCAGTGGTTTTATAGTTTTTGCAGAGGCACTGTGAATTCACTTCTGTAAAATTCAAGACTTTTGCAGTGGTTTTATAGTTTTTGCAGAGGCACTGTGAATTCACTTCTGTAAAATTCAAGACTTTTGCAGTGGTTTTATAGTTTTTGCAGAGGCACTGTGAATTCACTTCTGTAAAATTCAAGACTTTTGCAGTGGTTTTGCTTTCATCATTACTGCAGTGCTCTGCAGTGAACTTTGCACTGCAAAATCCCCACAATACTAGTATACATTTCCAATGCACTACATGTACTACAAAATATTGTTTCAACCGCAAAATTTTAACACTGCATGAACTCCTATTTCCCCCTACTGCAAAAGTACATCAATCTACAGTCCCTTTTTTTGCCGAGTCACACTCATTCATTTTCAGTGGGTTCTTTTACATTGCACAGTAAAACCTTTGCAAGACCACAAAATAAAAACAGAAAAATGGGAAGAAAAAAAAAAGACCCTTATAATATTATATATATATATATATATATATATATATATATATATGAAGTAATTCCCCCTTACCTGTACCAGTTGGTGAGAGTCATCATGATGTACATGGAGGCCAGCATGAACATGAACATGAAGTAATTCCCCCTTACCTGTACCAGTTGGTGAGAGTCATCATGATGTATATGGAAGCCAGCATGAACATGAAGTGGAAGTAATTCCCCCTTACCTGTACCAGTTGGTGAGAGTCATCATGATGTACATGGAGGCCAGCATGAACATGAAGTAATTCCCCCTTACCTGTACCAGTTGGTGAGTGTCATCATGATGTACATGGAGACCAGCATGAACATGAAGTGGAAGTAATTCCCCCTTACCTGTACCAGTTGGTGAGAGTCATCATGATGTATATGGAAGCCAGCATGAACATGAAGTGGAAGTAATTCCCCCTTACCTGTACCAGTTGGTGAGTGTCATCATGATGTATATGGATGAACATGAAGTGGAAGTAATTCCCCCTTACCTGTACCAGTTGGTGAGTGTCATCATGATGTACATGGATGAACATGAAGTGGAAGTAATTCCCCCTTACCTGTACCAGTTGGTGAGTGTCATCATGATGTACATGGATGAACATGAAGTGGAAGTAATTCCCCCTTACCTGTACCAGTTGGTGAGTGTCATCATGATGTATATGGAAGCCAGCATGAACATGAAGTGGAAGTAATTCCCCCTTACCTGTACCAGTTGGTGAGTGTCATCATGATGTACATGGAGGCCAGCATGAACATGAAGTGGAAGAAAGAGTAGTTGTACTTCACACCATCCTTCTCGTTATCAATGGTAGGGGCGTCATCATCAAGGTCTTCAACAACAGACTTCTCCACATCGCTGGTACCTAGGAGGAAACAAAAGTCCAGGTTTACTACAAGATTTTTGTCCGAACAGGAGAGGAGTTCTTGTGTGTGCAGTCCTATTCCCTTGGTGAAACACTTCAAACCATTATAACTTGTGTCAAGGCTAACAGCATCATTCTAAATCAAAGTTGGATTAGAAAAGTAAGGTTAGGAATAGCAAATTAAGGGACTGAAAATAACAAATGCTACATGTAGGGGTTTAGTGACAGCAGACAAGATTGTCTTTTTCATTTAGTAATTTGTGTGTTATATATTTGTGCTGTTACAGGCATTTTATTTGCACCACATTGTGTCTTTTTTACTCTATGATGTGGTTGAGTAGATTTCAATTCAGAAAGTAGAGTATCAAAAAGAGTTTACAATAGAGCAAAGGGAATCTTGGATGCTGTTAGTTTTTTCTGTCAGTGCTGATTTGAAAACACATTGGAAGAGCTTGAAATAATTTGAATATTGCAAAAGCAAAAGCATTTGCATCTTTGAAAATAAGTTAATGGTTTCAGTGGCCTTGCAATTGAAAGTGAGGTCAAAAATGTTAAGATTGTTAAAGGCATATCCTTTATTGTGTTAAGCAATTTACCACAGCAAGTGTGTAAGAAACCTTTCACAAATGTGTTCTGCAGAGGGCCTTACTGGGAAGCATGAAACAACTTCAGACACCTAAAGACAAAATTCAACATTTTCAATCTGTCACAGAAACAGAATTGTTAATAAATACTAAGAAATAAATATAACAATATGTCTGTTAGAACCAAACATAGGGACACCATACCTATGAACCCAGTAAATCATAAAACCAAAGCAAAGCGAACATTATTACCATACTCACTTGGAGCCTGGCTGTTGGACAGCAGTGTGCTCTCGTTCGACGACATGGTGAGCTTGTTCACACTGCTGTTGGACGAGGTGCGGATGCTGGAAAACAAAACATGGCGACCTTTCGCGTTACAGGAAGTAAGACATTAATACAAGAACACACACCTATGCAAGATACAAAGTCAGTGGCAGAGTTCCATACCTCCAATCTCAGCAAATGTTAGGGTAAAAATTTTTTCTGCTATTTATTCTGACAGTACTCAACTGTATGTTGTAAGATTTTCTGCTGTTTATTCTGATAGTACTCAACTGTACCAAACATCTGCTTGGAAAATAATTACGCCCAGATGTACACAGCTGACTGACAAGTTGCTGAAACACTGGAAGCTGAAAAACTGTAGCCTGATCAAATCTTGCTTATAGCAGCTGCCTAACAT
The DNA here is from genome assembly GCF_000003815.2 of Branchiostoma floridae. NCBI lineage: Eukaryota > Metazoa > Chordata > Leptocardii > Amphioxiformes > Branchiostomatidae > Branchiostoma > Branchiostoma floridae. The sequence continues at coordinate 7,452,209 of NC_049995.1, forward strand.
CCGCTGGCCTCTTCTGGGAGGGGCCAGTTACAGCCCTGGACAGCAGAGTTTGTGTTATACTGTTGGTTTTGCCAACATTAGTTGACAAACACATTTTCACCCACCTGGCATACATGACACAGATGAAGAACACAGCCAGTCCCACAATGCCCTGAGCGTCCATGCCCAGGAAGACGCTGGTTGGTGCGACGGGCGCGATGGTGGAACTGGGCTGCGTGCCGTTCTGGATCGGAGTCAGGCCCGCGATCTGCAGCAGACTGGGGTTACATTTGCTGCCTGTGGGGAGACAAAGGCAATGAAGGGGAAGGTTTACACACTATACACACACTATATAGCTAAATACACTTAATGATTAGATTCAACTAGACTAAAAAATGTCTATTTCTTGTAGTTAGTTCTATACAAGGTTTGAAGTTACATGGAACATTTAGGCGTGAGTTGTAAAATCTGTTGACAACTTGTAATTTTGCTGGAAAAAATATTTCAAGCTAGCTAACAGTTATTAAGTCACAATAAGTGATGCTAATGTTTGCAGACATTTGCAGTAAGAAATTTTCCAAACTTAAAGTTAAATTGAAATTTAACTGTAAGAAAGAAAATTTCAAGCCCTGAGGATGTATGTATTTTAAAACTTACTTGTCTCGTTCGTCATGGCAGACCAGGTGATGTACATGGTGTACAGGGTGATGACTGAAGCCTGGAGCAGACCGGAACGTGGCTGGGCTGAAATGGTACAAAAACAGCACATTACATCTTACTCATTACCCTAAAAGATTAATAAATAAATAGGGTTTGATTTGCATGAGATCTGATCAGTCTACTCCCATAGGTAGCCCTAGTGCTCATAGGATAATAGCAATCATAGAACTTAGAAGAAAGGATATCATTGTAAAGAGCAGTGAAAATACACTTTCAATGATATAATATAAAATTCATAACAGAGATATGATCCAAACTTGAAATTTGAGTATGAAGCCTTACATGTAGTTCTAATAGTGAAAAAACACAATACTACTTTAAACCTAGCACATGTCAACAGTTACAGCAATTGGCCATTATACAGGCACTGTATTGACATAGAAAGTTCTAAGGTAAGGAGAGAATAAGAACGTAAGATTGGGAACTCACCTTCCTGGACCTTAGGTAGGATGGCGATGACAGAAGCGATGACACACAGAATCAGGTTGAAACTGATGAAGAACTTGTTGGTGGCACAACCATCGGGCTGGTGGAACAAACAAATTTACATTTGTAAACAAACACAGGATACACAATCTTCACATACACAGGGTAACAACACTCTTGCCAAAAACTGTGGTGGGTTCTTTAGACGTACAGGTGGTTTGTTACATTTAAGACATTCTTTTACAAATTGGAAACAAACAGAAAAGAAGTCAAGATTCTAATAGTCCTATGGTTTTGATACTGCACTGTTTATCGAAAGGAAAAACTACAAGGACCCCCTAACTAAACAAAACATTTAAAGGAATGCAAGTAAAAAACCATCTACTACATTTTGAATTATACATGTGTATCATAATTATGAGCATGTAAGTTTGAAATCAAAACAGTGAAAATGTAAACTCACCACAGTGTAGTAAATGAAGAAGACCACGACTCCAGCAATGGCCAGACCATAGAACAGGAATGTGCAGGCCAGCAGGGCTACAGAAATGGATGAAAGATATCAATCAGAAAGTTTCACAAATTTTCATGGCGTACAACTGTATAAGTTATAAGACAGTACTATATATGCTTACTATGTGTATACTGTACATTCATGTCTTTTTGTGGGGACTTTGTAATAACAGGAGATTGAAGATTTTTTTAGTGTTTTAAGTTCACATTTGAAAGTTAACAATTCTGTAGTACAGTAGCAATACATTGGAAACACATGTAATGTGACATATTCCTTGTGTCATAATTCTTAATGAAGAGGTGACCACAAAAATTGCTTGGAGATTTATATTATATCGTCAATTGTATAAATCACAGAATAATGACAATGAATTACAAGTCACAAGGACAATGATCCTTGTTGGATATCCATGCCCAACATGGGCTAAATGCACTCAGGTAGATAACGTAAAGTAGAAGTGTAGAAAGAAATGTTATATCCTGTCTTAAACTATTCTTCCCTCTTCTTGAAATAAATCTACGAAGTTAGATAACAATGCTGACATATCGGGATGTGACATATCAACTCACCAAAGTACCAGAACTTGGAGTTGCCTTCTTCCATCTTCTCCACCCAGGACTCGTTCCAGGAGTGAGCAAAGTCCACCAGGAGAACCAGTTGGATGAGGATGAACAGGAATGCACCAATCATGCCAATGTACATCCAGGCTGGGGGAGAGAAAGTTAAAAACTTTAGAAGATTTTCTACAACTTTGTACCATCTGTAACCCGTGTATCATACTACATTGCACCACTCTCTCACATCGCACCACTGTTGTAATATAGTTTTTACTTAACCATAACCAGTAGTTTTGTGCATTCTTGATCATTGGTCAGTATAGATCACAGTATTATGAGTCATGCCTACCATAACAACATTGGACCTGGGCCAAACCAGACTTCCAATTATCCAAGTATCCTACTACACCGTTTTCACCTTATATCCTTCCACTCAGACACATGCCAAAATAAAAAGATCCATAATTGTTTAAGCATTGTTGTTTAAAGAAATGGTTAAAAAATATTGTGCGCAAATATGAACGGTTGTATTTTAACATAAATTGCTCATCTTTAAACTAATAAACCTAAAAAGATGTACCTGATCCAAAAGCACCCCTGGGGATGAAGAAAGCTCCAACACAGATGCCGATCACTGCCAGGAACTTGAAGAACCAGAATCTGAAAAGGAACAATTTACTTCCAGTTACAACCTTTAAAAACTTGTGCTAAAACAGGAAGGCTTCTACAGTACTTACAATTCATAAAAAGTAGCATGTACCTTTTTTATGGGTAAAATTTCTACAAAAAAAGAAAAAGTCTTTTCAACACATTTGGAATTACGATTGAATGTCATAGTCAACTGATCAAAAAGAAATACGGATACAATATATATTATAATACAAGAATAAAACAATTCATAGGCATGTTTAAATAGCTTCAGACTCAATCAAGTAGAGAAGACCTAAGGATACAGTTGAATGAATAGTTGGAATGAAAAAAAAAGGCATTTTCTACATGTATTTTGGTTCAAAACATAAAAAAACAAGGCCTTTTCCGGTCATATTCTCATAATGAAATTTTGGGTAAGAACTGTCCATCTCACCCATTCTGAATGCCGGCGCGGGGGTCCTTACTACTCTTCACACTGATCATGAGGAGGCTCATCAGGAAGAAGAAGCCGGCCAGGCCGAAGCAGACACGGTAAACCGCGAGGTATCCCGTCACACTGCGTACAATGGTGTCACAATCCACCAGCCTATCATGGATTATGGTGGGGTCACAGATTTGTGGGGTCTTCAGAAACTGAAAGGAAATGCAGGTTATTTAATCATGGGAAAGAAAAATAGTGATATAGAAATATAGTAATATCAATATAAACTTGTTATGTTGACTATTTTACAGAGTAACATAAATAACCTTATTCAATTGATGACCATGCACCTATTGAATTGGCCTTCCCTTTGCAAAAAAAATTCCATCCTGCCTGCCAACAGAACAGTTGATGTCAAGTAAAAAACCATGATTCAACAAAATCCATATACACACGTTACAAAACTTACACATACATCACGGTAGAGATTAAGAATTATGAATCACACTAAAAGGAACCATGGATTGCTATTTTTTCTTTCATACTTTATCAATTTTGTAGCTAATAACAATCCATACACACCTACATCATAGGCCATTGATGTATAAACCCCAGTACTAGTACTTGGACCAGTGCAAGTTAGGTGCACACCAGAAATACCTGCACAGCTCCAACCTGCATATGCAGGTGGTATTTCAAACCCTGCTACCATAACACTTCTGATTTTCTCTTACATCTTTGAGTCCGTCCTGCACAGCAGGTGCCAGCATGAGGCAGGCCACCAGCATGCCCAGCAGCAGGAAAAGGGCGTAGGCGATCCGTGTCACCACCGAGTTCTTACTCTTCCCACAGGCTGAACAGCACAGGCTGCATGCTGCACTGGTACAGCAACATGCCAGCTGGAAGGGAACAGCAAACATTAATCACACTTTCAAAATTCTATTCTAGAGAGATACATTCTTACTATGTTAATTTGTAGTTACTATGTATTTACATACTTTGTTGGTAGATTGGCATAAAGTGAGTAGGAAGATCAGACCATAAAACATCAGCCTTGCCTGAGAGGCAGGATGTACAGTTCAGAGTTGGTAGGACTGGTACTGTAATTGATTCACTTTGTCTTCTCAGTACCAAATTTTCACGGTCAGAGAAAATTTAACTTGTTCTCGGGACTAAATGTTCACTGTCGCGGCAAGTGCACATCAAAAAGTCTGTGAATTATTTGTTATCAGTAAAGATAAGTTCACGTTACAGTCGTCACCCTGAAAACCGTGAACATAAACAGTACATTGAAAATATCAGGAATCATGTGTAGTAATTTATCAGCCACTACGGACAGTCCATGGAAGAGGCTACTGAATCTAGGGATGGTCTATCTGTCTCTGTTTTTTGCATAGTATGTAATTTATACTCAATTGTATGTAAAACCCGGGCGTTAGTAATTTATACATTTTCAATATGCGGGGGACGTTCACTGTGGAGAGACACAGGAAGTGATCAACCATGTAATATTCATGCCAAATTTTGGCTAGACAATGGATATCGTCTATAGGGATCAACCATGTAATGTTCATGCCAAATTTTGACTGGACAATGGATATAGTTATAATGACTTAGGGCAATGTGCCCTGTAACTTTTGTCTGCAACAATACACAGTGAGTTACACAAAACTGAATATTGAGACAAGCAAAACGTTGACACAAGTCGATACATCAGAACTGTACATTTATACACCCCCAATTCAATTTACAGAATCCCTTAGAATCAATAGCACAAACGTTTAAATTCACTCAAACTAATTATGGCACAGGGCAATTTTGTGATTACAAGTCACAGGACTGGTGAATAATTTGTTTTGGCATGGTCGAATGATTTCTCACAAATTGTGAAAAGTCACTTCAAAACACTACCCTCTTGCAGATCACAAATATATAAAAATCTAGAAAATCTAATAAGAATAATCGTTGAGTAATAGAAATATGAATTTGTTTGTCACTTCCTTCTAAATCAGTATGCAGATATGCTTGTTTACATCACGTAAATATTATGTCTGCCAGTTGCGTCATGAAAATACCTCAGAAAAAGCCGATTTTCACATTCTGGTGGCCTTGTCAAACCTTAGATCTCCTCAAAATATATCTATAATATATAATCTAACATGGAAATGTTACTTATGAGCGTCTAAATATCGTAGTTTGAGAGAAAATGTAGTTTAAAACCTACCGAAGCTGCACAGCTGCCTAAACCAAGAGTTCCCAAGATGGCGCCCATCCTTTCCAAATCCCGAACCTTCTTGTCGGTTTTCACCTAATGAAACCTTGATAACTCCCTAAAACTCGATCCTATCCCTCAAACTTATTCCTTTAGTGTCTCTTCTATGGGGAAAACTCGGAATGTTCGACGGGAATCGTCCAAAAGTGGGAAAAATTCGCCGAAATAAGACGGAAACACCTGCGCTACGGTCACACAAAACACTGAATAAAATCCTCCAATGACGTCATGGTCTGGTGCCGCAGTACCAGTCACGTGATTATTACGGATCAGAAGCGACACCTTGCGGACAAAATTATTATTACCATTATCAAAGTCGGAAAGATTTTGATTTCTGATCCGTGATAGGTCAATTTGATAATGTCTTAATCTTTCTCATTGGTAGAAAGCATACAGATATCGGCCAATGATAGCCTATGAATCTAACACGTACGGTACATTTTACACCGTCTATCAAATTTATCTGTCTACCATTGGTTACATTTGTCCAATCATATTAGCGATAGAATTCGCGTTAGCCAATCAACTTCAAGTTTTCTCTCCGTGTCAACGACAGACCTGCATTTTGCTTTTTGGTCACTAGGGGTCGCTGTGAGACCGTGAGCTAGCCAACGGAAAGGTTCCGGTTCGGAATTTCAAGTGACCAGATGACCAAATAGTCCCTAAGAATAAGACGCAAATCAGAGGTTGTCTCCATAGTTTTGGCTCTAGATTTTTCGGCTATCGCTTTAGAAGTGTATAATCTTTTATACTTCTCCAAATGCTTGTTGTTCGTAGCGTTTTATGGTGTCGGAGATTTGATCGTGCGGCGAACACTTCCTGGTATTAGTGCGCGCGATAGCGGTAAAGCGTTTCGTCACCTGATTACCCAGATCGTGCGTTCTATGTGCGTTTTGGGTGTTTTAGCGCCATCGGAGCTCGCGGAAAACGTATCGGATAACTTTTTTTCCTTTTTACTCAGTATACAGAAGAAGTCTTGACCTTCATTGCCATATCAGTCATTATCCCAGGAAAACTCATTTTTTCCGTGTAGCGGCCTGTAAAAAATGGCCCCAAATTAGCAATTTTTGGATGAAAAGCTTATATTTTTGATGTTTTTTACCAAAACTAACATTTCTACAGAAAATGTCAAATGAGTCTGTCGGTCAGCGACAACACACACTTTTCTATCGGAAACATTGAATTATCCGAAAAACGATGTTTTGAGAAGCGCTAGTGCTTTTCACAGAGACAGTCGAATCGGCCCCAAATCCTTAAAAAAACTCCGAACCGGAACCGGAAAGCATGGAACCAAATCCGGAAAACTTGGCATGAAAAAGGCTTCTATGAGACATTTTGTGGTTATAACTTTCCTGAATTTTGTTGTTTAAGTACATTTGGTTACTAACGTGAGTGGCATCCGTTCTTTTCGTTAAATCATTGTCTGCATATCGCAAATATAACCTGTCCTTGGTGCTGAACACCCATCCCTCTCCCCGCACAGTATATCCGCATGGAGCCTTTTCCGAGTCCTCAACTGTATATCAATTAGTGCAGCATGCATAAAACAACCATTGGGTTCTAAATTCAAGAGAAAATGTCATGATGATTCAGTACTCGTAGACAATTTTCGGTTAGGGGAAAAATAAAACAAAATCCCTGCATAAGATGAAAATCAGTATGCGTCAGCTGATGTCATCCAAAGAATTAAATTGCTGTGGCCTTACTATCATAATAACAATATTTCAATTTTACTAGTAGATGATAGTTTATTAGAAACGACGGTCAAAAAGGCTTTTTTTTCATTATGACAAAATCAGATTGTTGAAAGGTCATAGGTCACTCCAGCTCCAAGATGGCTGACGAATTTCTTGCAGATTCTCAGCTGAGGAGTTGGGTGTCAATTCAGTGGGAAAACTGGCCGTCTTTCCCGCTTGTAGTCGGCGTAGCCCTCACGGTAGCAACCTACTATGTCAAGTGTGTCGCTAAGGTAAGTTTTATGAAGATTTGACATTTAGACCGAGAAAAAAATGGGCTTGCCAAATCGGTCATCCAGAAAACTTGTAATCTTGAAACAGTGACTGATGTAAGATTAGACAGATTCTCAGTGTTTTACACCCCGTTTTGCAACATTTCCGTGAAATACTCTTTTCTACGAGCAGAGGAGTCGTGTGAAAAATGAGAATACTTAAACAAGAGCACCAACTGTTGCAATGATAATGATACTAGAACACACTATTGAGCATCGAGATGAGACAAATATTTAACGTTATATTAACTTATAACGGTAGTTTACTTGCACAGTGTTATGCCTTGTGGGTCAAAATTGAAGGCCCCTGAGACATAAACAAAACACATCTGGACGTGCATGGTTTACAAGAACTGTTTACAAGTTAGGGGCCGGCCCTTAATAACATTTGTCACAGTGCGTGCACAGTTCAATTTTTGAACCAGCTAGTTATATTTTGATTTGTACATGACAGAAACCGGTGCTGATAACAGGTAGTAAGAGTTGTGCAGACTTCCTCCAGCACCACTGTCCTGTCCTGGTACAGGAGTACTACCCTACTGTCTGGTGCTTCACATCGCGGGCACACACCATCCTGTGTTCAGTATTGTATTTGTTCCCATTACAGAAACCGGTGCTGATAACAGGCAGTAAGAGTTGTGCAGACTTCCTCCAGCACCACTGTCCTGTCCTGGTACAGGAGTACTACCCTACTGTCTGGTGCTTCACATCGCGGGCACACACCCTCATTTGTGGCATCGTCCGTGACCTGGCTGATGGCAAGCCGCCCTCCTACCAACAGTACGTACATGTACAAAAGCACCCCTCTTTAAATTAATGAAGTAGTATGGCCTGTATCAGATCTACCGATCACGTGTGTCCAATGATGGGGAGAAAATTTGCCTGATTCCCAGCTTGTGTTTTTAATATATTTTCTGTCTGTGTTTTTGCAGTGAGGATATCCTTCAAGCAAAGGTTTGGCTCTGGCTGTTTTAGACGTGATGTTAGGCCAGATAAAAATGCCTAAAATCACTTCTAAAACAGCTGGAACTGAACCTCTGCTTTGAGAGTAGTTAGAAAACAGCTCAAAATAGAAAGCACAATAAAAACGCCTAAAACCGCATCAAGAACAGCCAGAGCCAAACATCTGCTTGGAGAGCAAAGTTATGACACATTCAGTATAGATTTAGTGACAGGAAGTGATCAATGAACACATTTAACAGTTTAATATCTTACTCCAAATCTTATCTTCATTTTGATTTACAGAGATATTCTCCACACTCCTGATGGAGGGGAGATCCATCTGGACTGGCTGGATCACCATGGTAACCATCACCATGGTAACCATCACCATGACAACAAGACCCGCCCAACTGTTCTCATCATGCCTGGGCTGACAGGTAAGATTGTTGTGTAGGAGGGTGCCATTTCAAAAAAAGGAGGAATAGCTATTTTCCTTTGTAAAAGTTTCATAAAGACATTATTTTAAATACTTGTGATGTGACTTTATTAGTTATGTTTTGCTGGTGTGTTCTCTTTTTTTCTTCCTCCAAGCAGAAAAGGTTAATGGAAAAGGCTGGGCTGTACACCAGGCCTGGCTACCAGAGCTTTACCTGGACTGGCTATCATGTCAGGCTACTCAGATACCCCATTCATAGTCCCAATTCTTTTTTTTCACTCGTACACACTGCTTTGGAGTGAGCCTAATGGTATAGTATTGTATGCAAGTAGCTTGACACAAGGCTAAAGAGAAAACATTCTACATTTTTGCACAAAAATGTTTCTTTTCTGGCTGAAAAATTAGTTATATTTTTTTTCTGCAGGTCACAGTGGCTCAGCGTACGTGGCCAGACTAGCGAGGGGCGCTCACAAACAGGGCTACCGGGGTGTCGTGTTTAACAACAGGGGAACCAACGGTGTGGAACTCAAGGTACATCTATACTAGGCTACAACAATCACCAGGCAATAGAGAGCAATAGTTACCAGTGTTTAGAGCGCCAATTATGCACTTTTAGCATATAACCTTACCCTAGCCCCAACTCTAAGTTCAACCTGAGACTTTTATGACGTGGTCAACATCTGTAGCCAGCAACTTGTTTAACAATACATCAATGAAGGTTAGTTTGTCTTACCTTGTTTCCTATTAGACATCCAAAATTGTCTTCAGCTCTTTTGCATTCATAGTAAGGGTATAAAAGACCAGTTTCTCCCAAATCACTTCAGAGTCACTGACGAAAGAGATGGATGCCATCTGAAACGTCTGACCCTTTCCATGATCATTTCCGGGTGCTTGAGTAATTGCTTTTTGGAGTAACAATGTTGCATACGTTCATTGTTTTATCTGTGACTCTTTTACATCACATTAAATTTAGTAACTTTTCTCATTTTCAGAGTGCGAGGTCTTACTGTGCAGCAAACACAGATGACCTTCACCTTGTGGTCAGCCATGTCAAGACTCTGTACCCGGACGTGCCACTCATGGCCGTGGGGGTGTCCCTCGGAGGGTAAGGCTCACTTTTTTATCACATACTGATACTGAATAACAGGAGAGAAGATTGTAATATAATGTCATAAATTACAATGAATAAACAAACAAACAACCCAGGGCTCTAGCCAGCTCGAAATTTTTTTCCATCAGCCAATTCCCATTGTCGCGAAAACACTATTCCTGGTGTTCGAGAGACTGAGCTGAGACCTTGAAAAACGGGTTTTAATGAGATTATCGTATGCGAAAGGGCACCGACGCACATTGTCAACAATCATAACAATAGCAAAACAAACAGTGTGTGGCTTTTACGGCCGTGGACGGCGTCCCCAAGCTGCCTGTAGCTTCCACCAAGGAGCTTTTATATAATTTTTTGCCGTCAAGGTTGACGGATTGGTTTTTGAATTTTTCCGTCACACGCAGCAAATTTCCGTCAATTGACGGAAAGACGGACGCTGGCTAGAGCCCTGAAACAACCTATCAATCAATCAAAGTTTATTGTTGAACAAATGTACAATGTACGGCAAACAAATAGATAGATTCTAAATGATAGGATAGAAATTTGATATCATACTAGTAAATTACAATCAATCAGTCAACCAACCAATCAATAAATTAATCAATTAATCAGATTTTATTGCAAAATAAGTGTACAGTATATGGCAAAAAACAAATAGATACTGAATGACAGGCAACAAAACCATAATGTCATTGATTGCAATTAATTAATCAACCAATCAATCAGTCTAAAACATCTCTATGCTAATCTGTGTGGCAAGTTGTATGTGCAGGAAAAGTTTGTAACAACAAGTACATACTCAAAATGTTGTAGATACAGAAAAACAAAAAAGATATTTATTGCTTAATATGCACAACTAGCCTACCATGAATATTGTTTAACGTTTTCCATGCTGTATAAACATGTTACCGATAGACAATTAGTAGCCAAACATATACTTTAGTGTGCAAAGGGTTTAACTGCTATGTAGTATTGCATGTAAGAAAGTAGCAATTGTTTTGATTTCCATGATGTAGACTAGGGCTGGGTACCGGTACAAAAAATTCAGGTCCAGGTCCGGTTCAGGTCCAGGTCCTGAACCTGGACCTGATGCAGTATGACTCATATCAATGGTCCATTTCGCCATTCCACCAAAGAAATCTGTTTGGTGGAGTATTAGACTTACACTGGCGTTTTAAAATCCTACAATGTTAACTGTACTTGTACGATTGGCTGTAAAACTTGGTAGAAATTACTATAAACTCTACTCTACTTCACTCTTGTTATTTTCTTCCACCTGCAAGCGCCAAAACGTGTGAATGCCTGATAAGACAATCTGTTAATTTTCTAATCGGTCCAACATCCAGTCCACCTAATATTTTCAGGTCCGTTTTTTCAATAAGAAAAAACGGTTTTGTACCGGTACGCTGTACCGATACCCAGCCCTAATGTAGACAATGTCTTTTCTTTGCTATGCAGGATCATCCTGTTCAACTACGTGGCTAAGTTGGGTAAAGACTGCGGACTGGTGGCGGCCATGGTGGTTTCCGTGTCCTGGAACGTGTTTGAGGGAACGCGGTCGCTGGAAGAGACGGTCAACAAGCTGCTGTTCAACAGATACCTAGTCAAGGGGCTAACCACCAATCTGCGCAGGTGAATAGTGGGCTACTTTTTATTATGTCATACCTGTGACGCGAAAACGTTCGATACGGGTGTTCCGGACCGGCTGATAACTTTCCGTACGGCCCGGGCTTATCACACGGGCTCCATTCGAATAAATCGAACTGTTTCGAGCAGGCCGAGTACGGCGCCATCGAAAGTTCGAATACCTGATTTGGACGTTGGAACATTACTGTTGCAACGCTTTTTTTTCGAGGGCAACAAATTTGTTCAACTTCTGGCGCATTTCGCATCAAAACAGTGGTTTTCTCAGGTGGGTATGACATAAATAAAATACAACACTGTGTATTCCGCATCACCCTCGGTCTCAGCCCTTCCGCGGGTCGGATCACCCTCCGGCCTTCGGCCGTCGGGCGATCCGACCCGCGGTCAGGCTGATACCTTGGGCGATACGGAATACACCGTATTGTATTCTATATGTATCTTGAACCTATTTATGATTATGGTAGGGGATACGTTAGTGATAATAAGTTCCTAAAACAACAAGAGTTCATGAAATGTTCTGATTATGCATGTGACTTCCACATCTGCATAATCTATGCTTTGTTACATACACCTTTAACAAACTTACACAGGTCACAATGTTGACAGTTGACTGTTCAATCATTTACCATTTATAAGAATTTTGGCACTTTTGCATCAATTATCCTCTCTATCCCTCCCCCTGTCATAACTGCACATTTCATACTAGGGGGCCAAAAAACAACCTTGACCATTGTCTTCACAGTCTCTATCCACTTATGAAATATCATTACAATCCATCCAAAGGATCTAGAGTTATGTTGACCACTAATATCCAGAAACACAAACGCACAGACAGACACACATACACACAGGCAAACACGCACGCACACAGAGACACACACACACAGACAAACCCAAAACAATATCTCCATTTTTCATGGAGATAATTACACAGTGATTAATACTAACACACTGCTAACCATAGACTAAATGTTGTCCCCAGGAATCGTGTAGTCTTTGACCGGCATGCCAGTGTTGATGTTGACCATGCTCTACAGGTTAGTCAATATTAACTGTAATTCTTGATTTTATAGCGATAACTTAATTTTAGCGTTTTTAGCGCCCACTAGTCGAGCGCTAAATTTCCATTGTAGCAACTTTTTCATTACGCGAATTCAGCCCCGGCATCCCCCTCCCTCTAATGTCGCGGCACCGATTTCTGGTTTTGTTATATACGGTCACGATCTAACTCTTATCCTTTACAAAAACGTGCACACATTACACTAGTAATTCACACAGGAACAAGAAGTTCGTCGTTCTTCAAGAAATAAAACATATATTAAAATGGAAAGTTTGTCGTCATTTCTTTTACCAAATGCAGTGAAAACATAAAGTATAACAATCACCAGCATTTAGTTGAAATCTAGTATGAAAACAACATCACTCTTTTGGGTCATTTTTCTACATTATAGATTGAATCTACCTTATTACACTGAGTATGAATGTGACTTTGTTGTCCCTTGGGAATGTCTTCAAATATGCACATTTATTCTAATCTAGCATTATTTTTCTTTTGATCCAAGAACAAATGAATTGATAATGATTGAACTATAACTTTTTCTCTATTATGGACAATCACTAGCCATAATAATATGTTATTATTAGACCATGTATCCAATTGTAAAATTGGTTAAATAGTATATAATGTTATACGTTTAAGTGCTTCCTATATAAAAAATCATATCATGATATTTACATGTATGTTAAAAATGATGTTTTTCAACTAGGCTTCCACCATTGGAGAATTTGACGAGCGTTTCACGAGGAAAGTGTTTGGTTACGAGTCCCTGCAGCACTACTATACGGAGGCCAGCCCACATCGCAAGGTTCCCCACATCCAGACCCCCATACTGTGTCTTAACGCAGCAGACGACATCTTCTCTCCATTAGATTGTAAGTAAACAAGAAAGCTTCTGAAAAAAGCTGGCCCGTGCGTATTTTGGAAAAAGCCTGGATGTTAAACAAAATCACACGAAAAAAGAGTTTTTAAAGATCGAATTACTGAATTGGTCTTCCTTCTATTAAAAAAATACTACATGAGATTTGTCTAACAAAGAAAAAAAAATTTAGCAAGTGGGGTTCGAACCCTCGATCTACGGCTGGAGAAGCAAACTGCTCCAATAGGTACCGTGCTGTAGACCGCTCGGCCACGCTGGCTCGATTACGCAATAGGGCGTATAGAAGGGCTATTAGAAGGGGGAGGTTAAATTGACCGATCCATGCATCCATGCATGCATCCATGCAAACCAAACGAAGGGTTGAAAGAACCGCTTCTCCCGTCTCATAGCCGGAGCTACGCACCGGCAAAAAGGGTTCTAGCCAGCTTCCATTCTTTGACGTAATTTTGCTGCTGGGGATGGACATAAATTTTGTTCATTCCATCCTCTCTAATGGACAAAAATCAGCATGCATTGAACCAAGCAGAGTCAACAAGCAAAATATGCCCTTCAAAATGCAGGAAATATCATTTCTGAGGGTCTTAAGATTTTTAATTCTCCATGGGGAAGATGCTCTCAGACTCCCCCAGGATCATTGTGCCTTCAGTGCTCAACCGGATTTCCTAATTCAAAATCCAGGGGACGGAAAAAAATTCAGGCTGACTATAACACTATAGATCTGTAGTTACCAGCAGAAGTGACATATGCTTTGCAAATTTGTTCTTTTGAAGAATGAAATGTAGTATCCACAGTGAAATGTTGGACCATTTTAGAAACCGATGTACTTGTCTGTTGTAAATCAAGAACAATTACAGTATGAATAGATAACCGGACATGGCACCTTTTGCAAAGTGCCTTTCCCATTAAGGCACAACATTTAAGCGCTTGGGATTCAAACCTACAATTCTGAGTCAAATACCCTTACCAGTAGGCCATCTGTGCCAATACAGTAGCATTATAAAACTGCCTTGAGATTGTGACTAAAGTCAGGATTGTGACTAAAACTTTGTTTGTTTGTGTTGACAGTGTGTTTTCCGTTCGTCTCATCTTGCCCCCTCTCTCTGTTTCAGCCATTCCTGTAGAGGAGGTTGAGAAAAACCCCAACATTGCGCTGGTTATGACATCGCACGGGGGCCACATCGGCTTCGGTGATTGGCTGTTCCCTTCCCGCGAGAGTTTCATGGATAAACTGTACCAGCAATACGTGGATGCTGTCTTCAAGTACGGACAGGAGCTGGGCAATGAAGAAGAAGAAAAACGGGTAGATGAAATGAAAGTGCGAGAGTAACATTCCTACTGCCTTCTATGCCGTCATTTCTTCACTAGGCCACATCAAATTGCATTTGCTACTAAATTAAATCTCATAATGCCAAATTGAAAAGTTAACAAAATTAGTTCACAGGAAAGCTTAGTTTAAGAAGAATGTTTTTACCTTGATTAACACAGTTAAAAGGAGTGAATACAGATGCATTCATGTTTTTCTTCCAGTCCTTTGTTTTCATGGAGGTATTGTGATCAGTTTGCTTGTTTGTGTGTTCTGTTGTGTGTCTGCAGTTCCTCCATTGGAATTTTGATGCTAAGCACATCAGGGACACTAACAGGAAGTTAGGTCATAGGTCCCAGAAAGGTAACAGGAAATAGAGTTGGCCGGAGTCAGAGTTTTACCCACTGATTGTCGCAGGTAGTAAAGTTGGCCAGGGTCCAGAATAAGGGTGAGAAAGTGCTTGTCTTTTCCCATGGATTACGTAGCAAGCAAATTACCAAAAAACTTTCATGGAGGTATGAGGTTTCTGAACTCTTGTTTTCGTGTTGACTCTTTCATAAGAAAAGTCAAAGAACCAAGGAAAGGTGTAGCATAGAAATCAAGTTTTCATCAGGGGACAAATCAAAGAGTTTGGGGTATGACCAAGTAACAAAATGAGCACAAAGCCTAATTAGTTTGATGCACCTAGTGCCACCTACCCATGTATAATGTTGTCTATCCCTAAAGCAGGTATCTCACTGGATTGTGGCAGTTTTACAATTCAGTGCCAGCTTTCCCTTGCAGTCAGGTGGTTAATGCAGTTTGCCATAATACAGTGAGATGCCTGCTAAAGTTGTATATGTTCCCTCCAAATGTTATTTGAAAGACTGATGTCAGTGAATGAAATTAAGAGAGGTGTATATAAATAATTGAATAAGAAGCCAGTAAATGAAATTAATTGCTAAAGAAACATAATAACCCAAAAAAAACTGAATGAATGAAGTTAAGAAAAGTGTTGTTGAAGGGAGGTTAACACAGTTTTTGTTTCAATCTTCTTTATGTGAATAGCTAAGCTATATTAAGAAGTTCTCTAAGCCATGTTTAAGAAATGTTGCATCAGCCAAATATATGGCTCTAACATTAACATTTGCTATCGTTTGTTGCAAAAAAAAGTCTATGTTATCACAACTCTGTTCAAATAGTGCAATATCACATAATTTACAAGGCACAATGTACTACTTAGCAGTTTTTTTTATGTAATTGTATTTATCTATCTATTTATGTTGCATTTATTTATTTATTTGTTGAATTTGCAATGGGTCAATGGATTTGCTTCCAGATTAGTGCATATAAATTGTGTTAGGTCACGACAAGGAGGTTATATAATCTCCGTGGTCACGACCATTTTTGACATGGTACATCATCAAACGTCCAGACAAATTTGGCCTAGCAACAGGGGTGCCTAAGCATTTGCACGAACCCTATGAAATTCGTAAGAATATTATGTGATACGCACGAATCACTATGCAAAAACGCATGAATATTATGAAATTCGCACAAATCACTTTGCAAAAACGCACGAATATTATGTGATACACACGAACCTTATGAGATTTGCACGAACCTTATGCAAAAACGGCGGCCGGGAGGAGGCATGATTTTGAGCGTTTCTACCCGTGATATTTATATTTCAAGGCATGGAATGGACATTTACCGTCGCAAAGATGTATTTGATAGCCCGTGAGCTACTGTTTTGCTTCATTTCGGCGTGTTACATCGTATTTTCCGTCGCCGCCGATCGAAGCCGTCGTCTTGAAAATCCCGCTCCGTCTGTCACGTGACCCCGGCAGTTGTTGGGCAATTTTGCATGATAATTTTGCATAATTTTTCATAAGTGAGTGTTCGTGCAAATCTCATAAGGTTCGTGTGTATCACATAGTGATTCGTGCGAATTTCATAATATTCGTGCGTTTTCGCATAGTGATTCGTGCAAATTTCATAACATTCGGGCGTTTTCGCATAGTGATTCGTGCGTATCACATGATATTCGTACGAATTTCATAGGGTTCGTGCAAATGCCCAGGGTGACCCCTGAGCAAGCATAATTGGTGAATATTGCAATTTGAAAGTACGTCTGATAGTACATGCTATAATTCAGCCTTCGATCTGCAAGAGTCAAGTATTTTTGTATTTCATTATTGTGTATTCATCTATTACATGTTTGTTTATTATTGACCAATTCTGGCTGTTTTAACATTGAATTGAAAGATTTTACAACCTCTGACTCCCACAACATGTGTGATACCAGGTCGAGTTAGCCTTGTATCTAGCCTACTCCAGCTCTGTTTTAAAACTGTAACTTTGACTGCTTTCCTGCAAATCAATTGTCTTTTAATAGGATGGAACTTTAGCCCTTAATAACCCCGGTATAACCCCGCAGTGTGTAAACATGTGCGAACATGTGTGTATGGCGGCTTTGAAGAGGTGACCTTTGACACCTGTTTCGCCATACCCTCCATTGTCATCATATATGGAGAATCCTAATAAATAAATAAATAAATAAATAAAACTTGGTTGATACTAAATGGACTAAAGTGATCACACATACACATGTTTCATTGTACGTACTTGGAATATGGGACAAGAAGACTACGATAGGTGTAACAGGGTGGTTAGTCAAGGAGGTTAAACCCGTCCATGGGTAATGTAGGCTAGCGTACACAGTTGCGGGTTCAATTCCTGGTTACAGCATGAAAGTTACACAAATACATCTTGTAGTACTGATAATGTTATGGAATATCTATGATATTGTTAGCTATACTGTAATAACTGTATACACAATTATTGAATAAATTGTTTTACTCCTTGTCCTGTGTTACGAGTTTACTTGTCATGCTATTGAGTAGAGGGGATATTAAATAAGTTGTCGTGTTCTTGCAAAAAATTAAATCGACATTTTTTACTATGTAAATTCAACTGTTCTTCCTCAGAATTCATTTTGTAAGAGATCTAGGCGATTCATATCTATCAATATTTCTCTATTTCAGTTACTGGTACATAAATCACATAATTGAGAGTTCTATTACGAAATGCAGTGAACTTAATCAAGCAAACTAACTCTAACTTGATTTGCATGATTAAATTATTGAAGCTGTCTACTTAACAAAATACTCCATCAGGAGTAATAAGAAAATTTATACGTCTGATCGTCAAACAATAGTATGGTTTTCATCGTATATACACAATGTGTCCTGAGCACCATGGTAAGTGTGTCAGTCTAGTTTTAGATAACATGTAACAGTGTAACATGTAACTCCCTGTGTTTACCTCTGCTATCTTGTGCACTCAGACCAGTTAGGGACCGCCCTACTTATAAATATTAATGAGCTTGCCCTGATATGGGCAGTCAGCCGTTGGGGATCGGGCGTAGGAGGATGGAGCCATGTAATACGTAACATGATTGGCTGATAGCTTCCCAGTGGCCTTGCGAGACAGCTTGCGACAACAAAAAGCCCAAGAAAATCCTATTCTCTGATTGGTTGACAGCTGGTTTGTGGCGACAATCATAATAACCACTGATAGGGCATGAGATAGCAGGGCCCCATAGGCTAATGCCGTTGGGGACCGGGCGTTAGGAGGATGATTTGAACTGAAACTCGACATGAAGCAGCTGTGGCCATGTACATAGTACGTACAGGTATATAATATAATATCGTACATGTAGTAAACTATCAGGACGGTACAATTACTTGTAGGTCGTTTACGAAAGAAACGGTCATAGACGGGTAGAAGGTAGGACGGAGGTAGTGTGCCTGAAAACATGGGGAAAAAAGCTAGTGTTCCGTCCGGGACGATTTTTTGGAAGTCCTGGCGTTTGGAACCTGCGCACGACGGGCGCTACAACTAAAACTGTCCTCTTACCTTTCTTGATATGGTATAATATAATATAATGATATGATATAATAATAATGATGATATCTGGTTATTTTGCCAGTCATTAGGTACCCAATGTGTAATGAGGTTGATTAACGTGGTCAAGGCGACTTCTCGAGGACGGGACCCCGTTCTACGTCCCTTCCGGAAGACGATTTCCTGAAAACTTCTTGAGTCTACAGCAATTTGATATAGATTAACACAAAGAGGTTGGATATGGGATAATTAACAGTCGCAAAGGCGTACTGCAAAGAAGTAAACACGGAAACGCGCGTTATTAACTTAACAAGCAGATTGTGGACATGAATATGCACACAAGTAAGTCAAGTAAAAGGCCAAAGTTGTCACAGCAAATCGTACATGGTCTCCAAGCAGATGTTGGGGTTAAAGATCGTAATGTTTTTTTGACGTCGGGATTCTTGGACAGTCTCCTTTCACCATATAAGCAGATGAACAATTGAATAAAAGGCCAAAGTTGTGAAAGAAAACTGATGATGTCCACATACTCTACGAACTACAGTAAATACGTACAGTACATGATGTAGACACGATGAATATACGGTGGCGCTTTGAAGGGCGGCCTTAGTGTTACAGGGGCTTCTCGCGCGGTACCTAAAGCTATCCTTTTTAGATCAACTAGTATCTTAAACGTCATTCTAGATACGTGATAAGATGTCTGGGCCAACCGTGGAAAGTTTTCAGAGGCGTTAAGCATAAGCTCTTGCCCATTTTCACATTTTACAAGCCGGGACTACAAACCCTATGAGAGCCCAAGCTGCAATACCGCTCCGGGTCGGATCCTAAAAAGTGGCTAAAATGACCGTCAAATTGCTAAATTTCTCTCTTTTCGGGAATGGGGAAATGGTGAAAGGCTCGAAAAGGGGTTTTGATTTTTGTGGCCTATTTGTCGCTTTTTCTTTAAAAAATATAACTTCTAAATATAACTTATAAGTAAGAATTACAATATCTGAGTCATTTCATCAACAAAATCACAGGCTGCCACATCCAACATACAATTTTTGTCACTGCACGGCCTAGACACAGCGATCGCTGTTTGGCGGAGAAGGCCCGGCTTTAGGATGACTTGGCCCGCCCAGCTGTGTCCCAGATACCGATGAAACCCGGTAACGGGGTTGGAAACAATATCCAGGTGTGTCGCATTGTTGCTGATGGGTGTAGGTGTTTTAACAGGACATGTCCAGTAGGATCAGTGTCAGGGGACAGAATAGGGGACAGATCGTTTTATCTAGAGCATGGAGGATGATTGTGTTCATGTCAAATACCTTTACACCACGTGTGTGAAGATTATGACCGTGCTATAAATGCATTTGTAAAGGTTTTGTCGTCAATACGTCACAAAACGTGTATTTAGACGCTAGAATAACATAAGGATATGCCGGAGGCGTTGTTTTTATGTTGTACATTGTACCTCTGCCTTTCCTGTAAATTTTTAATCATTTATTTCTTAAACAAAAATACATTTATGATAACGATTTTTTACCACTCATAAAAAAGTTGGCAATTTAGTTGCAATATACCAGGGTGAAGAAGCCACAAAAATACATTTTTGATCAGAAAATGACCAAACATGCCATGAAATTGATAACGGCTATAACTTGAAATGCCGCTCATTTGGAATGCAAAATGTAACATTACATGTGTACATTTGAAGCTTTTAGAAAAATTTGCACAATTTTTCGGCCATTCCACAGAACTGCAGGAAAGACAAATAACGATCGCAAAAGAAAACAATGTACCCTCCACGGCGTATTCGTTTCTGTGACTATTCTTCACAAAAGAACCCACCCAATGATTACAGTACGTGTCAGTTTCTAAAAGCTCTCACCGAACAAAGATTGACACTTTCCACTCAAAGGCTAGTTCTGAATGACGGAATCGCAAAAGTCAACGGAACACTCCAACACAAAAAGCCTTTAACGACACCCGGCTCTTGAAAACCTCGCTTAGAGTTTAATCGGGGACGGTTCCCTAGCAACGGAAAGAAAGGTGCCGCCTTTTTGTCTGGGGATAAACCGTTGTGCACCTTTATTGGGGTCTCGTTCATTAGTTTTTTTACTCCATTGAAAGTTATACAAAATACGCGCACAGTCAGTGCCTAACAATACCTGCCAATTTCTTCAGTTATTTTAAGTAACTTGAAGTTTCACCAATGTAACTTTTTTTATATCAGTTGGGCTGGCTGAAAGGCAAAATTTCATCGCTAAAAACGCGTCCACGTAGCCGCCCATTGTAAGACTGCATATGTTGGAGCACGTCCGAAATATGGAAAAAAAATTAAAGAGATACCAAAACCAAGATACCAAGTACAATACAGTAGAAACCCGTTCGGAGGCCCATTATCGAATTTGACCTTCGTTTTCCCGAGTCCATACCTACAAAATATCATAAGAAAACAGCTTTTCGAGTTATGCTCTATACAGACAGAAAGACAGACACATTAACAAACCGCACCTAAAATGTAACCTTCTTGGCGAAGATAAATATCAAAACCGACATAGATTGACCGGTCTTGTGGACTCCCTATGGGACTACCAGCCACACCACCCCCTAGCCAACAACGATCTTTCCCCGTAGGCGTGACCTAACTATGAGTCGGATCCTTTCAGTGTAAAGGTGCAGTCTGCGTTCACGTCTGGTATAGTGAGGTCCGGTGCACAGCGCTGTCTCTCTCTGTCTGAACTTTCCAGATGTTCTGGAAGATCACATCATACTAGACAACATGTTTTCTTACTACAACAAGAGGTAAGTGTGACTGTCTTTTTAAAAGATTGAGGGAGGGTTTTACTGTTTGTAACTGCGTTTGAAAATGGAGCTAGGATTTGAAAAGAATCACAGCAAACGTGTTCAGGGATCTTGACGAATCATTTCAACCAAAATGACATGATGCAAAAGGTAACTTCCTTGTTAGATAGAACATAGTTTGTTATTGTGAAGAAGAATGTTGATGATTGAGAAGAAATAATCACAAAATTATTCACTGTTTCCAGTCAAAATAAGTAAGAAGGCGAGCTTAGTTGTTAAAGCCACTTTTAAATCATCATGAAAGAATCATGGCTTTTTAAGTTTGGTAATCTATGTTTAAGTATATGATTTCGACATAAATCCCAAATTATTTTTGTTTTATCGAATTCAATTGTTAAAGATCAGAGTATATTTTAATTTAATGTGTTAAAACACCTTTGATGATTTACAACGGAAAATAGCGCAGCCAAATTGTTGTCGCTACTGATCATTTCAATGACTTGTATTCAACATCACTTCAACTTATGAATATGAAGAAAAAAAATTGAATGTTCAACATTCGTCTGAAACTTGATATGAAAACTACCATCTTGAAGGGAAGCAATCTTAAAGAATTAATTATGAAATGTTGACATACGGTTGCTTTGGGAGTTGATCCCGAGACCTTTAGCGCTTGCTTATCATGGCAACGGTAAATACAACTACGTGATTACACATGTTAATGATTGCGTTTGTGGCTACCGGTTTGGCTAATGCCGCCATGCACATGTCAAGGTCATATATTTGTACCTTTGTCTTTAATTTCAAGTTACGGCGACAGGAAGAACTATAGTGTGCAGTATTTATTTGTTTCAAAACATCATGTTTGTTTTCTTAACTTGAATGTGATAACTTCGCACTCGTTAAAAGTTGAGACAACGGTTGGTTTTTGCCTTGCTAAGCTGGGACGATTTGTGCCTTGCAAGAAAAGTGGTCGGACAGTGGACAGCTATGGAGTACAGTGTTTGTATCAAATGTCATGTTTGTTTTCTTAACACGTGAATGCGAAAGATTTGCACTCGTCAAAAGCTGAAACAACGGCCAGGGGTTTTGCCTTGCAAAGTTTGGACGATCCTGTGCCTCAGTCAGAGAAAAGTGGCTGAAGTCATGAAAGACGTATCGCGATGGTGAATGAAGTCAACTGTGTAGTGCACAGCGACATTATGTTTTCAAGTATTCCAAGCAGAAACAAATTGCTTGGATCAAAAGCTTTCTCTGATCAAGGACGTCCTTGCTATGATGCAACACCTGACGAGGAAAGTTACCGTATGAACCTACATCGGAAAACAAAATCAACACGGGAGATCAAAATGCACCTACAACTAATAGGAAAATAATGTCGTCATGATATGAGGAAAACGCATTGAGTACGCTGTTTATATTATAAAACGTTGCTGCATTTTGTAGCTTGGGTTACAAGGCTTGTCTTTGCTCCATACTGTTTGCTTCAGGACGTCAACTAACGTTATATTTGAGCCTCCGGTGAGGGAGTTGACCGAGCTGGGCTAGCCATTTTAGGGGCTACCGGGATACATGTACAGTGACCGACATGTTATCCTACCTTGTGCATTTTATCTTTTCAAATACTGACAGGACAAATTCGTGGCGAAACAAGTACTTTGACAAAGCCGAAATAGATGTAATATTGTAGGTACCGAGGAATGATTTGATTATTCAAGTCCATAACCACGAAATGTTCTTACAAGAACGTTTACCCCTCATGGACAATAGGAACCCGGGTTTCTATGGTTCGGAGAGACCTTTGGTTGAACTCTGTTCCCTGGATGGGCCTGTTGGTGTTTGTCTAGAGAACATTAATCTACCGGGCGTCAGGAATAACAAAAACCTTGGCTCCCGATATCACAATGGCGCTGAAACTAATCATGTAAAGAGCCAGCAACACAAGCAACGTGTACAAAAGCTCCTCACGTTTGAGTGTTATGAGAGGAATGTCATCTATACCTAGTCTTTCTGGCTAAAACGTTAGATAAACATTGTTGGGGTAGTAGGATAATAGGCAAACAGGAGACACAAAATGTTCGTCCGTTCGTTCGCTCGTAGCCTGCGTTTACACAGTCTCTCATTGGCTTGTAAATGAATGAAGAAGACCTTTATTCTACGTTCCTGCTCTCACAGGCTAAGTATAGATCAGGTTGATAAAGTTCTATGTAGTTCTACGTAATCTAAGTACAAGTGCTAGTACTCTGTGCTAGTACAAGTGAAGTAAAAACGTGTTATATTACTACATGCAACTACAAAGTGTGATGTATGCTAGTGTGTACATGTTCGACTTCTTCTCGCTTCTCTTAAAACAGCTGTAAATGTAAGTACATAAGGAGCTTAAGATACATAATTTATCTAATTGCATAAGGAATGTAATTTTTTGTATGCTATTTACATAATGATCCTCCCCTGTAGTCCTGTAGGCCGGCCGCTAGGAGCGCGACTTAGGCCATTTTGGTCGGACCCAGAGTCGGACCCTTGTGGTACTTAGTGAGGCAAGGCAATTCTCTTTGCTGTTTCAGTAGCGAGGCACACTTTTAAGGGGTTTAACGTGCTAGAGGCACCTTGGCGACAAATTGACTCCAGATTGGGAATACCTGGCGCAATTCGGCGCATTTCAGTGAGACATCCGCCTTAAGAGATTTAGGTTTCACTGCAGAAGAAGAATCCATTCACCCAGCTGATAGCGATCTGACCAGGGTGCTCTCATACAATAGCTGACTAGATGGGCGTTGTAGGGCTGGTATAGTATCAGAGTAGGATTAAAAGGAGTAGGTAACGCTAGTAGCTTTATCAATTCAAATAGCGGTTACTCAAGCAAATGGATGTGATTTGGGAAAACACATATTCAAAATCAAATTCAATCAGTTGCTGTTTGGCATATCTTATTACCTGGATATCTAACCTTCATCGATGCAATTCCTCAAATAGTTATAATGCTGACCACGAATATACGGAAAGATCAACCGACAGACACAGACAAACACAGACGCATACACACAGACAGGCACGTCAAAAACACTACCTCCATTTTCATAGAGGTAACAAGTGGGCAAGGATGGGTGGGTGTGGGTGAAAGTGCGTGAAAGTTGATATCACTGTGGTCAATCCTTTTCGAAGACTTGCTACAAGATTGGTAAAAAAAAGGCAGCCATAACCAATACAGCAAGAAAGGATTGTTTTATTCTGACGAAAGGAGACCGGCAGAAAATATTTACGGCTTGGCTTCTTCGAATGGGCGTTTTACTCCCAACACACCGTCTCTAAGTACTTCTTCAGAGCTATGTTTTCATCTTTAAGAGTCTCAGACCAGAGCTATGTTTTCATCTTTAAGAGTCCCAGACCAACCACTCAGGCCCGCACTTCTTTAAATGTGTATCAAAACACCTGGAGTTGAAACCACCCGACCATAACTGTACGCACTTTGCCCTACTTTAATACTGATCCCTGTTAGTGGTAGCTAAACATTACCTACACCATAATACGTGTTATCAAATAACATAACAACTAGTGCAAACATGGCTTTAAGTTTATTCTGTGTGTGACACAAAGGTAGACCAATAAACGGTTTTGAGGCCGTAGGGATAGTGGGTTGATATCCACTGTGTCTAGGGCACAGTATTGGAAGGTGGAGCCAATGCCATTCCTTCCATGGGTTTTTACCTCTCCAACCAAAGTCAGGTATTCATTTCTACACGTGTAAGGTAAGGTGTGGACTGAGGGAAGTTGTGTAAAGTGTACCTTCGCCAAGAACACAACTTCAAGCCAGGACTCATAAACCATTTGACCATTCAATGCCACAATTCATATTCATATAGTAAACCTTAAAATAGTTCCCTTAGTTTAATCAACGACTATGATATTTCGAGAGTTCTTACTTTTACGCATTGAAATGTCTTCATTATTTGAGGAGTCAAAGCTAAAGCAAATGTTTTGAAATAGAAAGTCACAGTCGTTTGATATGATTGTGCTGTTTGTCTCTTTTCTCATTTTAAGTAGTTAGATCAAGATCCGATGTTTCTAAGGCAGCTTTTTGCATGCGTTAATTAAAGGTTTTGTCACCCATTATACGTCACTACTCACAAGCCACAACTCAGTAACAGGTGTAAATAGGTGTAAATAACATCACTATTCAGAGCATCGAAACGCTTCTTGTTGAAAATGCTTGATTTCTAAATAACGATAAATTTAAAAGCGTCAATAACCCAACGCACAACAGTAAACATAATAAGGGAAAATATACCCTTGAAAAACTCCCAAATACTTGTTATCAAACCATTGCTTTTTGGTGCCATCAGCAAAGACTGTTCACTTGTGAGTTTGCGTTTGGTTAACGAACAAATTGGAGTCCGTAGTAGGGTTTTATGGTGTAATACACACATGTACATAAGCCCGAAGACGCGGCATGCGCCAAACTCCTCAGAGACTCCCGACAAGTGAACGGGTCCTACAGGTGTATTGACCTGAAACGACCACCCCGCTGAATATTCATTACTCACCTGTCGACGTCATCTTTCGGCTTAGCGACCGGTAAACAAAACAACTCATTATAATATCCCAACCGTCTGTCAGCTGACACCGAGCCGACCCCCGTGGTATTTTGACTGAGTCTATACGTACGGGTGGCCACGAGAGAGTTGGGATGCGTTTGAATTGATTATATTCCTGGGAATTGCGGGACATTTCGGCCAATAAGTGTCACTCAGACTGCCCATCCGAAGACTGTCATTCGTTCTTTTACGTTTACCGACGACAAAAGCCGAAGATATTGCTCGGGAACGCCTTTCTTCCTCGTGACGGCCGAATGAACGGGACGATTCGAACGGTATTCTTTCAAAACGTCATTTTCAGAAGCCAGTTCTAAAGTACTATAGAACAGTTTTATAGAACGTTCGAACACTTCGACGTCAACTCTACCTTGGCGACAGAATAATTTCATTGCACGACATTATTGTTTATGTCGGGTCTGAGTCGGGATTTCTATAATTAGAGGTCGTACGGGTAAAATTACTGGACAAGCAGGGACTAAATTGCAAGAACAACTTGCCGACTTGTTTGTCTAAAAGTTGTCTGGCTTGTTCGGTTACAACACAAGCACTCGAGGACGGAGAAAGAAACACAAGGTCGCTGCTTATATCAAGGAGACTTGCAAGAAGCTGAGAGATCTACGGAATCTTGGACACTTGAAAGTAAGGACTTTCAGAATCGCCACTCTAAGCTGATTCTTCCGCCACTCGACAAGTCTGGACTTCAACCTTTGTACCAAGACGTGCTAAACCTTTGCAGAGGAATTCAAACCAAACAGGTGTTCGAGAACTCGTCGGAATCTTGCACGAAAGTTCCCGAAGGCGACTGAGGAAGGATCTGCGAGTCTTTCCGATAATTACCGATTCTGTCAGCGAGTGATCGACACACGAGTAGCACACGGCAAACAACCGCGGGGCACATTCTTCCCAGCTTAGCAGCGAAACAAACAACTCACAAACTCACAAAGGTCGACCGCCAAAAGCTGTGAGAAGTGTTCTATAGCTGTGTAAAGGTTGTATTTTTAAAAATGGCTGTTGAGTTTTCTAATCGTACGACTTCGGCGGGTTACCGCCTTCCTCTCCGCGGCCCCAGCGCCTTCCACGAGCGGTGTGTGCCGAAGCAGGACCAGAGCACGTCCCCTGCACCACCCCCGGCCGGCGGCGGCAAGCGCACCGAGGCAGACTACCGCCACTGTAACGAGGTCGCCGAGGACAAGATCTGGAGAGAAAGCGTCAAGAACGAGTGGAAAGGAGTTCAGCAATGGTGAGTATGAGATCTTTATACTTTTAACTAAGACGAAAGAAAACACCTGTTTTACTGTTTCCTGACTATCTTTCTTTCCCCAAACACCGGTAAACATTACATACGTCGGTAGCAATCAGATTAATACTGAGTCAACTTTATGTTCTTTCTTTAACTTAACTTTATTTCTTTCCTGACTTACGTAAGAATCATTTTCATTCATTGAGCACCATTTACACACCATTCCTAGCTATAAGCAGAATGATTTTGAAACCCACCCGCCCACCTTTTAAAACACAAATTCTATAGTTCTAATAGATTTACAAATTCGTCCACAAAGGAGGTTTAAAATCAGTCAAATTTCTGTCTCTATTTTTGTCATGTACACTTCCCAAACTGTCGAGTGTATAAATCCAGCTTTCTAGCGATTATAAAATGGCTATGTTATATCCTCCTTGCCTTGGTTAAATCCCACCCACTGTGTAATTATGTCTTCAGTTTCAAACCCCCAAGGCACACAGGATTTGGATATATCCATATGCCATGTATGTTGGCCCAACCCACCACTTGTACAGTGAATATAGTTACATATCGTTGCCTAGGGCACACAGATTATAGTCCTTACGTACGAGCAGTAACAAAACGGGTTTAAGCCCATGTTGTATAGTGTTATGCCATTCGAGTGGAAAGATATCCTTCCAATTGTTGCCACCAAACCCCGAAATTAACTCAATTACAACACAGTTTCTAGAATTTCATTGTTGTTGTCATTTCGTCTGTAAATCTACTAGTTGTTGCTATTAAGATTCGCAGCTTTTCCTTTAATTTTGGTTTTCAATAGAGTTTTATTTGAACGTTGTTTGTCTTCTATTGTGGCATACAATGATTATTCGAAAGTTAATCATGGTAAAGAAAGCTTGGACGGAGTTTTAGCATAAATATACGAGGAAAGAAATAAGAAGAATGCCATTATTCATACACGATCAAAAGATCCAAAAGAAAAAAAAATCTATACTATCCTAATCCATAGTATTGGTAAAAGAACTCCGTTGTCAAGATATTCTAGAACGTGACATTACCATGGAGTGAGAATCGGTAAGTGTTTGTCTTTCTAGCAATCAATCTTTGCATAATTGATCAAGGTCCCAACAACACAAAGCTGAATATAATATTGACTTTGTCAGATTTGATAAATTGTCCCATATTCAGGACCAGCTTGCTTGTGAAATGCCATTTGTGTGCAAGTCAGTTCGAACAAAGTGTGTTTGGTAATACCAAGTCCGTTTCATGGTATCCACGACATCAAACTATTCCTTTAGAAAAAACGCTGAGTCAATTTGATGAATAGAAGCCACAAAGAAACAACTTGAACAAACATAATGCCCTTGACTTGCATATATAATAACCATAAATGAGTCACTTGTTGGCATATTTTGGCATCATAGATTGGGCACTACGGATTGAAAAGAAAGCAAGTCTCAATCAAAATATTTTTGTCGTAGGGTTCTCTAATATTTCTAGTCCCTAGATGCAAAACGTGACCCAAAACTTTTGCAAGGTTTGGTCCTCGATACTCCCCAAACAGAGGTTGGTGGAGAAAATTGTGACCTAATCCTTATACTGTATGCAGTATTTTTCGACTTAGCCGCCCCCACCAACAGGTGGTCGAAAAATACGGCATATAAGGAAAAGGTCACGATTTTCCCCACCAACTACTGCTTGGAGGGTAGTCCTTGAGTCCAACACAAAGGGTGTGTAGTTTGCTCACCTGGGTTGACCTGTTGGCAGTACTGTTACGGCCCATTCGACCACAGCTTTAGAACAAACACATGGCGACATGATGTTTGATGTAGAGAATGTATATCCGTCTTGTGTCAACCCTTACTACAACCAATTAGCTGTCTGTCCGTACTACGGGCCTGGTCACAGTCGTCCAATCGCAAACTGAGGATATAAAAAAATTATAACTATGACGTAGAGAAAGTATATATATACATCTTGTGTTAACCTTTAGTACAAAAATTCTAATGTCAGCCCTTAGGACCTATCTTTTGGTCATATTTGTCGTATGATCGCAAACTCGATATACTCTCGTAACATATGTGTGTGCTCACGCGTGTGTAGTTTAAAATTTAGTTACCAAAAATGCTATGATCGACGCTCGTATACGGTTGATTAATTCACATCCTGATTTAAAATCGTACGAGACCAAAATCGATCGCACGACGTTCTACGACAAAAAGTCACAACTGACAAAAAGACATATTAAGGCTAGAAATAAATCTTAAAGAATTAAGACATCTTTGATAATGAAACGCCATGCCGTGGGCTGGTTCTACTTAAAAAAAAACTGTTATTTTTGCTAAGTGTAACGGTTAAAGTAGACGTGGTGTAATCATACCCCCCAGGGTACAAGTATGGGGAGGGTCAGCGACGATGACTTAGCATGAATAAAACTGTCTTTTGTGTTCACTTGAGTGGGATTTTAAAAGAACGATTATGTTACAAAAACAACAAAGAACTGTATCAAAACACTTCATTAAAGACCCAACGAGAAAAAAAAACGACCTTTTCGAACAAAGTTGAACCCACGCAAGACTATCTTTCCAAGCGTAATATGTGAGTAATACTCACACACAGACCTAAATTTACATGTCAGTAGCACTCCTACCAAGACACTGAAGGAAGTAAAGTAACACTGAGACACCATGGACAAAAATATGGTGTAATTTTATCCGACTCTGTCTGCTCCAAACTTGAAACGTAAAATTGTCCAGTTGTGGGTGACATACCACATACATATTATCAACATAATCAAACGCATTAAACTATGAAATATCTGTGATCATTACACATCAACAACGCTTTGAAAGATTAACAGACTGCCCGCACGAATGATTCGGCTTAGAATAGAGTGCTTCATGTTTATTCAACAGTGTAAAGTTGGTGTGTGACGCCGAGAAAGAATTGACGGTACAGGTGGCCATGTTTAAACCAAGGACGGTTCAAATAGAGAACTTTGTTTAAACAGAACACAGCTATTGGTTACAACTCCAACGGTCGTCAGAATTAACTCCGCATAATGTAGTCCGTCTGTTAACTTGATTATCGGCTATAAAGTCGCCGTTAACGTTGGAGTGGCGAAATTGAAAAGCGGCTCCAAGTAGCAGATAACGTGCCTTGTTACGGGATACTGTGCGTAGCTGGGCATAATAATATTACACATTCCTTCATTCACGGAAAGTCAAAACTGTAAGTAAAGTGTAACTTTTTGTCCGATGCATGCTAAACGAAGGTAGCCTGAGTATCATCCT